>NW_012236521.1:316256-445473 GCF_000787575.1 Acytostelium subglobosum LB1 | reverse complement strand
ATCAAGGGTCACTGTACCAATCCTCTGCTTGGAGTCTGTTGGACACACGGGGTTGGCGCTGTTGTATACCTCGGGGGTCACCTGGAAGACGTTGAGCCATTTGTTGCCCACCCCAGGTTGATTGTTGTACGAGTAGAAGTCGAGGTTGGCTTTCGACCAGCTGGAAGTCCTGGCGCGGTCTGGGATGTCGATCTTGTAGAATGGGACACTAGTGGGGTCTACTAGGAGCATGGTAGGGTTGGCCTTTTGTGAGCCAACCAGGGCGAACGACTGAGTGACGTTGGGGTAGTGTCTTGGAAGATTGAAACTGCAGGTGGTGTTCCTGTTTAGACAGTAGTCCACAATGAATTTCATTGTGTCTTCCTCCCAACCGTTGAAGAAGTCGGCGTGCAGGCCAACCAGACCGTTCCAGGGCCAAGTCCATGTGCCGTCTGTCTCTTGAACAGGGTTGAGCGAGAACTGGGCGCCAGTGAGATCCTTCTCGGCGTTAGTGATGGCGTAGTGGAGATGCATTCTCAGCTGGGGGATGCGGACTGGGTAGTCGGCCGGGCATGGTTGGCCTCCATCATAAATCGCGTTCTTGTACGTAAAGGTGGGGCGGATGTTGACTCCGTCCCAACAGTTGGGAAAGAGAAGGGTCATGGCCAAATTGAACACCGTCTCGTTCTGGCTGGAGCATGTGGAGGGAGGTTTGTACATGAGTCCCTGGTCTGGGCAGTTCCACCAGATGTGGCCATCGGCCACTGTTGCCTTGGGGTTGCCAGCAATCAATTGCAGACCCTTGGGGATTGGTGTGACGGGGTAGGTCAAGTGGCCAAAGTAGTAGATCTTAATGAAGCTGGCTTTGAACATCTTGCCATTGATCCTTAGGCCTGGAATCCAGTAAGACGCTCCGTCGGTGGCCTCCTCACAGGACGTGTTACTGAGTGAGTAGATAGAGTCAATTGTGGAGAGGCCGTTGGCTAGCTTGTTGCCATAAAAGTCGTGGATCATGGCGCGGCCCACTGAGTTGGGGAGAAGGATTGGATCGTCTTGTAGGGTGTGGGTGTAGCCGCAAACGGTATCTATCTGTGGTCCTGCTCCAGGTTGGGCATTGACATGATTTTGATTGATCAGTGGGAGTATGATAAAAATACATAACAACCAGACATAGTAGTAGCTGGTGTTGGATGTCATTGTCAGGACTGTCAATGACTCTGTAGTTTGGATCTGTATAATTATTATTACAAGTTGGATGGTTATAAATGATTGATCAGGGGTGATGTTTTGTTAACTGTGAGTATATATGTAGATGTAGATACTTTAAAACGTTAGGAGAGCTCAATGATCTTTGTGGTGGGTCCGGTCAGACAACCATGGGACCGCATATAATGAATAGATGTGGGTTGTTGCAATGTGTACTTAATGCGAAGGGGACAAACAAAACGCGGGTTAATATCCACTGTTTGAACCATGGGTTCGGGCCTTATCATAGGATTGGGCACATGAGCTCTCTCTATCTCTCTTCTTTACTGAATACGACAGACCGACCGAATTTAAACTAGATCGATGGAACACGGGATCCACCCTGCTGTGGTTGGTGAATGAATCTGAAATTGACCAGTGGTCACGTCCACTTCTTGATCGAATTGCAGCAACACCAGACAACACAACTGTTAATCTTTATTAATATCTCCTTCACATCATATTATTGATCTTCATCTTTATCACTTATATATGTCAGCGTTGATTACACCTCTGAAGCAGAGTGCACTGTGGCGCACAAGCAACAACAACAAAGACAAAGACTACGATAAATGAATCATTATTGAACATTGGACTGATCAAGAAGGCAATAACATATTTGAACGACATTGATAAGCATGAGAAGGTAGATTCACAGACATTGATTGATCTTCATCAATCGATAAACGCTTCTATGCGACCAAGTTCTTGATGGCATGGAGCTTGCCACGCTTCTACAACGAATCATTGCCCAACAGCGACCGCATGAACAACCCTTCCAACGATGAAATGTTGTTGGCATGGCGATTGTTGGATGTTGATGAGTTGAGTGATCCAGCCATCAACGATAAGTTCATCAACACGCGATTGTCAATAGGTATCGAGTACCCTTTGATGTTGGAGCGTGTCGCGCCTTTGGTTCTGGACACTGTAGATCTGGTGGAGACCAATCGACTCGACCCTCATACATCATTCATACGCATGGCCCTGTCCTTCCAGCTGGCTGAACATTTGTCAATGTGGGAGGAGATACGCATACTTGGTGACATGATCTCGCTCAACTACTTGGAGGCAATGTCAGTGATGCATCAAGAATCAATCATGCAGCCCGAGACATTTGACTATCACTCAATCTACATACTGCTGAGAAGCACACTTGTCAACCTGCCCAGCGCTCACGCTTCGCGTCGTGCCGCGCTCATGGACACCAAACAGCGATATCAATTGGAGGTGTACTTGTTCAAGGACGCGCGTCTGGAATGCAAAAATATCGAACCGGCCATCGCCGAGCAGTCCACCAAGCAGTTCATCGAGTCGAATGGAGGGGCTGCCATGCAAGGCCGCGACCGCATCGTACAAGCTAAACAAAGCAACACCCTGGTGCTCAATCAATGCGTGTTATGGTACCTCGAGTTTGAAGGCCTGCCGCCTGTCGCCCACTCTGGTGTGATCAGCAGTGGCCAAGGCAACAACTATGACGACGGACGACTACATCTATTTGGATATGTACTATGGAAACAGAGCGAGACGTTGGAATTGGAGGTATCATCCGAGTTCCATGGCAAGCTTGGACATCAACAACGTGGTGATGGTGGGAGTAGCATGGATGGCAAACCCAGTGATCTCCTCGTGTTCCAAGGTCAACACAAACGAACACTAAGGAATACCGAGAATGATCAAACATACATCTACACAATGGATGTCAGTATTGTATTTAAACGTGAATGATCATGATTGATTGTTTGATTGATCAATTTCAAATGAACTGGCCCATTATAATAACGGATAATTAACAAATCACTTACCTGTCTGTCTCTTGTCAAAGAGAATTTGTGTGTTTATTGTGACAGACAAGGAGTCACCGGCAACATGTCACATCCCCTTGTCTTTCCCTGTAGCCGGTTTCAAAAAACACTTATAAGGGCACTTTGCCAAGAGGCAACATGAACCCATTCATTCCATCCTATCCAAAGAGGAACCAAGTCCTATCGATATAGTTCTATCAATCCAAGGAAAAGTGTGTTGCCTTCATTTAGTTGGTTGGTCCTCATAAATTCAATCAATCAATTAATCAATATGAATGATTTATTCATTCACAAATAGATATATTAAACAAGGTGGAGTTTATTATTTAGATGAACTGAGATGACAACAATAATGTTATGACAGTTAGAAGGAATGATGATGATATGTGGCTTCCAGAGCTTGGTCCGTCTGGAGTGTTGGTAGTTGTCGAGCCGGGAGTGCTGGTGGTTGTCGAGGTGGGAGAGTTGGTTGTAGTCGAGCTAGGAGTTCCAGAAATTGTACTGACCTTTCTTGTGGTGGCGCCAGTGGTCGATGCAGCAGTGGTACTTGGTGCTGGAGTTCCAGAAGAGCTCTCTGAAGGGTTGGGTGGCTGGACATAGGGCGAGGACATGACCACATTGTCTTGGCTCTGCTTTTTCGTTGGATCCAAAAACCAAACAAGTGGCATATGTTCCTGATTCGAGGTGGAAGCAATCGAGTAGGTCTGGTCAGCATCGTTGGAACGGAAGCAAAAGTATATGGACACTGAGCCTTTGGGATTGTCGACAAAAAACTGTCGAATCTGCTTTGCAATGTCGATGGCATGGTTGGCAGGGTTGGAGTCAAGGGTCACYGTACCAATCCTCTGCTTGGAGTCTGTTGGACACACGGRGTTGGCGCTGTTGTATACGTCGGCGGTCACCTGGAAGAGGTTGAGCCATTTGTTGCCCACCCCCTGTTGATTGTTGTATGAGTAGAAGTCGAGGTTGGCTTTCGACCAGCTGGAAGTCCTGGCGCGGTCTGGGATGTCAATCTTGTAGAATGGGACACTAGTGGAGTCGACAAGGAGAAAGGGCGGGTTGGCCTTTTTTGAGCCAACCAGGGCGAACGACTGAGTGACGTTGGGGTAGTGTCTCGGAAGATTAAAGCTGCATGTGGTGTTCCTATTTAGACAGTTGACCACGATGAACTTCATTGTGTCTTCCTCCCAACCGTTGAAGAAGTCGGCGTGCAGACCGACGAGACCGGTCCATGGCCAGGTCCACGAGCCATCAGTCTCTTTGACAGGGTTGAGAGAGAACTGGGCTCCAGAGAGATCTTTCTCCTTGTCAGTGATGGCGTAGAGGAGATGCATTCTCAGCTGGGGTATGCGGACGGGGTAGTCTGCCAGGCATGGTTTACCTCCATCATAGATGGCGTTCTTGTACGTGAATGTGGGGCGGATGTTGACTCCGTCCCAACAGTTGGGAAAGAGAAGGGTCATGGCCAAAGCTAACACCGTCTCGTTCTTGCTGGAACATGTGGTAGGTGGTTTGAACATGAGACCCTGGTCTGGGCAATTCCACCAGATGTTGCCATCGGCCACAGTGGCCTTGGGATTTCCAGCGATCAATTGGAGACCCTTGGGGATAGGTGAGACGGGGAAGGTCAAGTGTCCAAAGTAATAGATCTTGATGAAACTGGCCTTGAACATCTTGCCATTGATCCTTAGACCTGGTATCCAGTAGGATGCTCCGTCGGTGGCCTCCTCACAGGACGTGTCGCCGAGTGCATAGATTGAGTCAATTGTGGAGAGGCCGTTGGCAACCTTGTTGCCATAAAAGTCGTGGATCATGGCGCGGCCCACTGAGTTGGGAAGAAGAATTGGATCGTCTTGTAGGGTGTGGGTGTAGCCGCAAACGGTGTCAATCTGTGGTCCAGCTCCAGGTTGGGCATTGACTGGATTGAACCATGGGTTCGGGCCTTATCATCGGATTGGGCACCTAACCCTGCTGAATCCGACAACCGACATAATCTAGATCTAAAACTTTGTTTGATCGAACACGGGATCTAGTGTGTGGGGGGTGGCACATGGACACCACTTCTTGATCAGTGGTCCAATTGCAACACCCAGTCGTAATCTTTATTAATATCTCTCTTCACTTTGATCTTCATCTTTATCACTCATCCATTCATCCATTCATCCATTCATTCACATACATGTCATCATTGATTACACCATTGCTTCTGAAGCAGGGTGCACTGTGGCGCACAAGCTACAACTACACAATAAGTAGATATTGTCTACAAGCTGCAACCATCTCAACAAACAAGTTGTTTCTTCGAACTCATCTTCAACCATCACATTTCTTATCATCATTATACTCAACAACACATTCATCATCATCAATAAGATTATATTGTACAAACTCAAACAACAGCAACAACAACAATGGTACAGCAACAACAAAGACGACGACAACGAGTGAATCATTGGACATTGGACTGATCAAGAAGGCAATCACATATTTGAACGACATTGATAAGCATGAGAAGGTAGATTCACAGACATTGATTGATCTTCATCAATCGATATTATCATTCGCTAAACAACTGCCAGATGATGGCAAAGTCAGATATAATGACAATGACACAGTGGAACAACGCTTCTATGCCACCAAGTTCTTGATGGCATGGAACTTGCCACGCTTCTACAACGAATCATTGCCCAACAGTGACCGCATGAACAACCCTTCCAACGATGAGATGTTGTTGGCTTGGCGATTGTTAGATGTTGACGAGCTGAGTGATCCAGTCATCAACGACAAGTTCATCAACACGCGATTGTCAATAGGTATCGAGTACCCTTTGATGTTGGAGCGCGTCGCACCTCTGGTGCTGGACACTGTGGACTTGGTCGAGACCAATCGACTCGACCCTCATACATCATTCATACGCATGGCCCTGTCCTTCCAGCTGGCGGCACACCTGTCAATGTGGGAGGAGATGCGTATACTTGGCGACATGATCTCGCTCAACTACTTGGAAGCAATGTCAGTGATGCATCAAGAATCAATCATGCAGCCCGAGACCTTTGACTATCACTCAATCTACATACTGTTAAGCAGCACACTTGTCAACCTGCCCAGCGCTCACGCTTCGCGTCGTGCCGCGCTCATGGACACCAAACAGCGATATCAATTGGAGGTGTACTTGTTCAAGGACGCGCGTCTGGAATGCAAGAATATCGAACCGGCCATCGCCGAGCAGTCCACCAAGCAGTTTATCGAGTCGAATGGCGGTGCTGCCATGCAAGGCCGCGACCGCATCGTACAAGCTAAACAAAGCAACACCCTGGTACTCAATCAATGCGTGTTATGGTACCTCGAGTTTGAAGGCCTGCCGCCTGTCACCCACTCTGGTGTGATCAGCAGTGGCCAAGGCAACAACTATGACGACGGACAACTACATCTATTTGGATATGTTCTATGGAAACAGAGCGAGACGTTGGAATTGGAAGTATCATCCGAGTTCCATGGCAAGCTTGGACATCAACAACGTGGTGATGGTGGAAGTAGCTTGGATGGCAAACCCAGTGACCTCCTAGTGTTCCAAGGTCAACACAAACGAACACTAAGGAATACCGAGAATGATCAAACATACATCTACACAATGGATGTCAGTATTGTATTTAAACGTGAGTGATCAGATTGATTGATCGATCGAGCAAGGTCCACGTCGCCCCTTTTGGCGTGGCGTTTCCAAAACCCCAACAACCTTGAAGGTTCATTCATTCTTTCATTTATTCTTGCATTAATTAAGTTATCTGTATCTGTGTAAATAGTAATAATATATAATAGTAATGGCAGAACAATTGAATGAACTGTTTAATGATGCAGTGGCGTATCTGAGTGCTAATAAGATACCAAAGATATCTGATGAACATCAATTATACTTCTATAGTCACTTCAAGCAGGCAACGATTGGTCAATGCAATACTAAGCAACCATCATTCTTTGACTTTGTTGGAAAGGCCAAGTGGTAAATGTCATGTTGGTCGATGTAGCTTTAACCAGAGAGAGAGCGATTACTCACTCCTCGCTCATTCATTCATCAATCAATTAATGGAATTTCAGGGGTAGTTGGTCATCTCTTGGTGATCTGAGCAAGGAGCAGTCGATGAAGAACTATATAGCTAGGTTGGATACATTGGCACCAAAGTGGAGAGAGAGTAAACAGCAGCAGCGACAGCAACAAGAGAACACATCGACTACTTCAACATCTGAATCTTCGACTACAACAACATCAACAACATCAACAAAACCACAAGATAGTGTATTTGAGGATGATTCAGAAGAAGATGCAAAGCCTTCAAAGGGCATGGGTCCAGTTATGAGCAGATTCTCAATGATTGGTCAGGAGGACATTGATAATGCAACATCAAGTGACCCGTAAGTACAATAGCACGTGACTAGGGAGGATCAACACACTGACATCTGATATCTCGGCATCCAAAAGGAAACATGACTTGATATACTGGGTATCATGCGACGATGAAGAAAAGGTTAAGGAGATACTTGGACAACAAGGACTAGCGATAAACGAACGTGAAGAGAATGGAAAGACAGCATTGATGTGGAGTTGCGATAGAGGTCATGTGGAAATCACTAAGCTACTGCTATCTGTGTCTGGCGTCGATGTCAATTGTCAAGACAACATTGGAATGACTGCACTGCACTACGCATCACTCTGTGCCTTTGGAGATATTGTCACACTGTTGCTACAACACCAAGGTATCGACTGTACACTACTGGAAAACGATGGAAAGACTGCTCTGCAACTTGTCGATCCTTCAGAGACAGATGTAATCGCCCTGTTTAACAATCGATAATATAACACTCATTCATTCATTCAATCAATCATTATACGCTTGATGGATCTTTCATTCATTCATTCATTTAGTTGAAGTCAATGTCGCCGTCATCATCCTGATCGCCAACAGTGACAGTGTCCAGGAATATCCTAACGTTGAGCTTTGTAATATCCATGTTATCAATGTATCCATCGCAGTACTTGTTGATACAATGGAAGAACAATACAATGGTGAAGAATATGTTATGCAGTCCCTGATGAGTGTGGATGAGAGATGGAGGTCAGTAAGATGACTTGCTAGTTGTCCAGGCATCGGTTCGACTCGACTAGATTCAACTTACTGGTGAGATGTCCAACAGACGATGAGTGTCGTTGGTTGGCACCAAGAGATCGCAATGCAATGGTCGCTTATATGTTATGTTGATCAATGGGATGTGCTTAAACACTTGTTTGGTGCTGTCCTCTTTGATGTACTTGGAGGAGAATGGCAGGTCGGGGATGGGTGCTGTGATGTCCTTGTTTAGTCGCTCGTCCATGTAGGTGAGGAACAATGCGAATATCAACTGCTCGTCCGTTGGCTGCTGGAGATCATTCAGATCCGATGATTTGTCGCCAAACTGAGGGAATATGTAGCCATCCTTTGACCACTCCTTTATCCTTCTACAGATATAATCGTTCTCATTCTTGTGATGTACATCATTCAATCTCTTCAAATGATGTACAGTATGTCTAAGTACATTTTTGATGATGTCCAACTTGCTCATTCCCTAATTGATTGAGTTGATCGAGTCAGTGATCTAATTGAGGTCCTCTTTTCAAGATGGACCTAGGTCTTACAAATGCATTAAACTTGGATAGCCTTGATTGATCATCGACTAGTAGCTGCTCATCCTTGACACCAAGGTATTCCTCGGCACTCTTCTCGAGAGGCTTGATGATATTCTCTGCAAACCATCTCTGGCAGTTTGGCACTGCCTCTGTCATCATCAGGTGATCATCCTCACACATCTAAATATGATTGATTGGTTGATTGATAGAGCGTAAGTAAGTAAGTATATGATGGTACCATGGGCCCAAATTGGCACACCTACCTTCTTCCAAAGGAAATACTTGGTGGACACAACGTCCTCGTATGACAACTTGGCAGCATTCTCCACGATCTTGGACTTCTGGAGGACGCGGTAGTTCTGAATTGGTTGGTAGTACTGAGTGACTATTGGTTCAATCTCAAAGATTTCTGTAAATGTGATTAATCAGATGGACAATCATTGTTAGCCATTATACATGGTTCATCAATCCATTCAATCAATCATTGACCATACTCTTGTTCTTATCCTGTTCCATCCTCTCCTTGTCCAATTGTGAGAGTGAGAGTGACTCGCTGACGGAGAGATCACTGAGTGAGGTGAATAGACGTCCCTTGAAGTTGCTCTCGATCTCTTCGCTCTCACGCTCCATCACAGACTTGGGTGGAGAGTATCTGTGTGAGTAGGGCGAGGTGATGGGCGACTGTTGCTTCATCGCTGACAGTGGCGTGGTCACTGATTGTGACTGTGGCTGTGGCTGTCTATAAGGTGATACAGCACTGAGTGATGACATTGTAATAGGAATAGGTGCTGATGCACGATCATGATCGCGAGATGGAGGAGGACTTGAAGGGAAGTACTCTGGCCATTTATACAATCCTCTTTGCTCCTCAGTCATTACAATCTCTGGCACCGTCTGGAAGTGTTGATAGAGCATCGATGTGCTCAGTCCAAGGCAGACCGACGCGACTATTAACATTGTGAAGTATATGATGGGTGCTATATAGAGAGTCTTAGTCAATCACTCAATCGATCGTTCAATCAATCAATCAAGTTTGATCATACACTTTGTATACATGACATCTCCATTCTCGATGAGATAGCTGAATAGACTGATTGATAGGATGAGCAGACTGAGGGCCTTGAGGAGGTAGGGTCGCGACTTGACTTTGACAAAGTGCGACCTAAACTTGAGGTATGACTCGAATGTGTCCAACTCCCATGATCTCGAGATAAATGGGAATGATGATGACTTTAGTACAGACTTGGTTTGTGATTGTGTAGTCTGTTGTTGTTGTTGTTGTTGCTGTTGTTGTTGTTGTTGTTGAACAGTGATTGGTGTCATTGGTTTGTTTGACAATGATGACACTACTGATCCACTACCTATACTACTTATTGGTTTGTTGTTGTTGACCATATTCATTCCACGAGGTATTGTCTGCTGCTGTGATGCACTGCCAGTAACACCAATAGGTTGTTGTTGATGATGTAGATACTGTCCACCACCTTGAGATGTTGGTGTCAATTGTACTGTATTCATACTATTATAATAGATATTGTTATTATTCTCTATCTATCTGTATAGTATATGATCTGAATAACATGCATGTTATTCAACAATGAACATCTCTTTCGTTCATTCACTCTTTGTCAAAGTGCGCCTATTTTTGTGAAAGTAGCTCAAATGATGTCATTCTTTCCAGTTTATTCAAATAATCAATCAAGTATATATTATGATGGTGTTCCAACGACACCTACAGTATTTCCTTGACCTGCTCCATGATGTCCACCTGAGTCATCAACCTGATTGGATGATGCGTAATGATGAGGACCAGGATCAGTTGTTTGTACAATGGTCAACTCTGGAAGTGAGTACGATGCAGTGTTGTAGATGCCATTGAGAATGTCTTGTTGCCAGAAGTCCTGTTGTACAATGGATTCACTTGTAACACAGATACGAGGTAGTATAACATCCACTTGTAAACAAGTCATATTCGGTCCACATGTTATCTGTTGTTCACATGCTTCAAACTCACATCTACGTGATGTATGATTGCAGAACTGAGTGTACGTGCATTGACTGCGGTAACAAGGTACGATGGACTCCACCGACACTGACTCTGAGCACACAATGCCCCATTCAAACTTGTTACAATCAAAGTTGGGTGGACACTGATCGCAGTTGTAAAGGTTTTGGTCTAGTTGTTGTGGATTGAGGTTGAGTGAGTGAGTGATTGATCATTGTTTGAGTTGATTTGGATAGTTCCAGTGAAGTACTTACCGAATGAACCTTCTTGTGATGGAACACAATCATAATCTGTGAACTCGCCCCTCATACAAATGAAGCCAGGAGGGCAAGTTTCCTTTAAACAAGATTCCAAGACTCCTTGAACATCTAATCAATCATTGTTAATTGTTAGTAAGTTTGGAATCATTCCAATCACATCAATGAACTTACTCTTTTTGAGGAAACATGTTGATATTCCAATGTCGGGTAGGTTGGCACATGTACTGTACTCATCACAGACCAAGAAGGTGCAGTTCTTTGGCATGCATCGTGATTTACCTTCATCAACCTTGCATACAAAGCCAAGTCCACATGGTAGTTCACATTTACTTCCAGCCAATGGTTGTTCATACTCATGATAGTTGGGTGCCAATGTTATATTCTGAGGTATAGTCCTATTTATACATTGATACGTTGGTGCACAACAAGACCAATCTTCAATCTTACAAGTGCCATGTACCAATGCACATATCATACCCTGAGAGAAACAATCCAGTTCCTTACATGATGCTAAAAGTTGATATTGTGTGATTGAGTGATTGAGTGAGTGATTGGGATAGTTCCAGTGAGTGATCAGAGGTATGATCAGAGAGTTGTGATCATTGATAGTATTGTTGCGAGATTGAATGAATGGGATAGTTCCAGTGAGTGATCGTGCAGGGACATTTCGGTGGTGATGATCGAGTTGGAGTCGAAGTTTCAGTATGCAAGTGATTGGGATAGTTCCAATGATTGATTGTTTGAGTAATTGAGTTAGTGATCATAAATGAATGAATGAATGAATGAAAGAGTGAGTGGAGACATACCATTTGATGGAATGAATAGTTCATAATAATCATCAGATAGTGGAGGAATATAGTTGAAGAATAGGTTGAATACTTCGTTGGTTTGTTTGTTAAGTAGACATGATCCAGGAGCCACTTCAAAGTAGTAGTCAGAGTAGTTGACACATACTAGTTTGGGACCATTACAACATGATGCCATTTGAAACAGTGCACAACCTTCATTGAGTAGACATTGATCCTCTACCAATGCTTCGCATATATCTATATTCTGAGGTTCAGGTGGAGGTAGATATGGGTTCAACTTATATGACAATGTCTCATTATATGATGTTTCATGAGCATTCCTATCGCCTCCATATTTATAAAAGTCTGTATCTGATTTTGATCGATCTACTAAACATAGAGTTGTTATAATTATTATTAATATGAGTAAATTATTATTCCAGAGTATTTTATATCTGAACATTGTAATTTATATATAAGTATTATAAGTATATTATTAAGATGATTGATTGTTTGATCACATGATCAAGATATAAGTATGTGATTGATTAATCAATCATACACACATACTACCACACTCACACCCAGACACACACACTAACCCCTGTAACACTCAATGAATGATGACGAGTCATCAATGGTCTAGACTATGTGAGTCGAAGTAGTTGGCCTCCCAACTTTATTGTTTGTATGATCCAAGCCAGGTTTGTTCTGGATTATCCATTGAATCCAGAGATAATTCGCTGGCGAATGGCAGAGTATATGGTGATGTTGAGGCAACTACTTCCAGAGTATGAACGTCTGGTGAGACTGCAGTGTTGGGCACAACTTCCACAACTGATTCATTGTGACCATCATCAGTCTCTATACTATTCAATTCGTTTGATATTTGTTTGCTGTCATTGAATTGGAAGCTATCCTTCTCTGTGCTGTCCTTGGGATCGGCTGGCGGTAATGGTTTGTTCTTGTTCAATGCCTGCATCTGAGCCAAAGGTATACTCTTGCGATAATTATCATTTGCCAAACGTCTAGTGATCACCACTGGTTTGAACATGAGATAGTTGATACATTTATCGGCAACGGCATACATCACAGTGAGTGAAGACAACATCTCCGCCAGGAATGTGATGAATGAGTACAAGTGTCGGTAGTTGCTATCTTGTGGCACTTTGAGTACATAGAATATTACCGAGCGTACTATTAACATTGTCATTGAGAAGGCAATAACAAATGATAGCAACTTGATATCATTGACAATGTTGGCAATGGCCACATTTGTATTCTGTGTAATCACCTGGTTCTCATGACGTCGCATCTGAATCAGCAGTGTAAGACCATTTATAAAGATTGTTGTGCCACCAAATCCAATGATTACAACGAATGCCACATTGTAATAAGTATCCAGATTCTTGGCACTTATAGTATGTTGAAGAATAATGTACAGTATGTTATAAACAAAGCATAATACTACAAGGAACCAAGAGTATCTGAATGAATGTTTGAGTTAGTGTGTGAGGGGAATGGATCCAAGAGTCAGTACTTGATTGATTGATTGATGGTGATGGGATGGTTCCATTACATGGTGGACCATCACAAGGTGTATTACTTACTTCCAACATCTTGATTGGTTCTCAAATTTGATCTTATCGGAGATGAAGAATGTATAAAGTAAGGTCATCCAGAAACAACCTATAAAGATAAATATACAGAATTGGAAGAACTATCATCAAACATCATTAAGTCAGTCACTCCACAATCCATAACTCATCTACCTTCCGAACTAACTTACTGTTGCCCACATTGATGAGTAGAATGCTCTCATGTCATTGGTATCATATTGATGTGAATCCAAAATGAATGAACAGTATAATAGTCTTGCTGTTGTTTGATTGAAAGTGAGTCAGTGATTGATTGAGTGGAGATGTTCCAATCAACTTACTTAAAGCAAATCCAGCTAGACAGAATAGTACACAACATCTTGCATTTGGTCTCTGTTTCCTTTGATGAAAGTATCTAATGTCAAAGATGAACTGAGGTAGACATATGACTATGATTGCAACTAACAACATCATTCTAATGATGTAAAAGGACAGTACCAACTTGTCCAACGAACTGTCACCTGTGAGCGATGAAGGTGTGACTGCCATAGCTCTCTATCTCTATCTCTATCAATGTATATGATCAATCAATCACTGAATAATGAATGATGATGATCATCATTGTGAGTGGCCATGAGGTCGATGATGAACTTGTCAACCAACTAACCCAATGAGTATGAGTATCCAAAGGGGTGCGATGATGATGAAGAGGAGGACCGACTCTACCTCTTGATTTGTGATCTGGTGCACCCTAAAGCATATATCTGTAGGGCCATGAGTGGCCCAAGATGAAGGCTTATTGGTCACATCATCATCATCAATATCAACTAAGATATATTTGATTGACTGAACTGTCTTTAACCCAATCAGATATTAAAAAGTCATCGCAGGACTAAAGATAAATCAGAGGACACCCAGCTCATCATTTTGACCTTTAATGGGCCATACCCAAAACATTGGATCAACCATTTCCAACCACCTAATCTAACATCCACAACTATTAATAAATCTTGGTATACTTCCTATTTAATCAATCAATGTAAGTATGTAAACCCAAAAAATAATACTACCGATTAGGAAACTACTGTCTTTGTTTAGGAGAGTCAAGGACAACATTCATATCACTCGTTTTGGTTTTCTGGACCTGGGAGGTCTTACACCATAATTAAAATCGTCATTTTTTTGCTTTTCAAAAATAAAAGCTTCTGCCTTTTGCCGGGATCGAACCAGCGACCTTAAGATCTTCAGTCTTACGCTACTACCAACTGAGCTAAAAAGGCGATGTTTTGGGAAGATCCTTTCCTCCGCTTTTGTCCCTATTTATTGGGGTTTTTAACTCGTTCTTTCTGAAATCTGAAATTAGTATATCAAAAAATAAATATTCCATTCTAAATTTATATTAATCCTTCCACCAGTTGGAAATTAATATTTTGTAATAAACTATCACCAATTATAAATCACCATTGTATTATTAGTTCAATCAAATACATAAAATGAATAATAATAAACCTAAGACTCAATGTATCATCCATCTTGGTGAAAAGATCAACTTGTTCAATCAATATTGTAATCATCTGGATCATCTTGTTGATCTTACAGATGGCTCCACTGCAATACCTTGGCATGACGATGATGCCAAACAACTACTACTATACAAGGTCACCAAAGATAATGTTGTCAGACACATGCTCAACACATTCAAAACGTCTCAACAACATGTTGCACTGCCATCACTAAACATTGGTTCATAGTATATATCGATCAATCTCAATGAATGATATAATGATTGAGTGATGGAGTATACTAACATCATTCAATCATACAATCAATCAGTTCGTCACCTCAGTTGAGACTGTCTCATCAACAGATGGATGTGATATCGATGCATCGTGGCGATGTGATTCTCAAAGAGCCGTCAGAGAAGGCATCAATGTCTTCAAGGATACAATGGAATCCAATGTATAATATCAAAGCTGTATGTTACTCTTGCATCTCAACACTTAATGAACATGACACCGACACATACATCACTTAGGAGTCGCACTTCGACACAGTCAAGGTCGGTAACGATGTATCAATCTCAATGAAGTCCAAAGTCAAGGATCTCAACTGGCACCCTACAGGCTTACTTCTTGCCATGTATGTACTAGTAGATGTATTAACATCGTTAAGAAGTGGAAGTAGTATGACTAAACAATGATTACACATGTACAGAGTTAGCAGCAACGAGATCAAGGTGATTGAATGGCGCGATATGGCAATGGAACAGGAATACAAATGCAATGAATACTATGTTGAAGGTGATAGTATGACATACTCTGCAGTAAGATGGTGCGGTGTTGCCGATGGTCTGTTTATTGTCGCCACCGAACAGTATCTCTATGTGAAGGAGGTGATGGCATCAATGCCAGCAATCAAGAGCTCAGGTGGCAACAATAGCAACACAATTGGAAGTGGTGATATCTCATCATTGGACGACATTATCAAACCAAACTTTAACATCATTGATGAGCAACCGACATTGGTAACGAGATCTAACAAACAGAATGTAATCAGCTCATTGTTCATGGTGGACCCAATGTCGTCATCGTCATTATCAACATCATCATTCTCAAACATGGTCCAAGACAACAATAACAATGATAATGCACCATCCAGGATACATCTTTTCCAACATCCATCAACATCACCAACACCAATCAATAGTTGTTCAACACCAAGATACAAAGTGGTAGACTTGATGGCATACGACAAACAAACTGGTATGCTTGCCATTGGTTCCAATCAATGTGCTCAGCCATCCATCACCCTGTACAAAGTTAATCAACAAWTCAAAACATGTCCAATGTCACTCAACAATACCATTCATTGGCGACCACTCTGAAGACAACAACAACATACGTATCAAGGGTACCCACTTTGATGGACATGGAAGACTGTTCGTTTTGCATTGTCGCAAGCCAACATCATCGCAACCACTCATCGGCATATCTCCCAATCCCAAGTCATTGTATTCCGATGTCGACATATTAGTGTTTGACCTTTCCCAGGACATGACCAATACAGGTGCATCAGTGAAAAACAAACAAGTTGGTGCCAGTGATGTTGGTGTTGGTGGTGATGTCAATGACAATGCTTTACTTCTTCAGATTATGGAGAGCATGGCATCGATTCATACAAAGTTGGACTTACAATCGCAGAGACTCGACCGAATTGAAAAACAGATCTCGGCGCCAAAACAGTAGAATGAATAATCCGTTGAATAATTTTGACTTTGGTTCACCGTTATAATAAATTTTTGAATTTAAAAACCAAATTTATGTGATGAACAGATGGGTGTTGGTGATGTGTTGAGGGGGGTCTGGGCTGGCTGCGATTCTCAAGATGCTCACAACCAGTCAAGTGAAGTGTGTGAGTGAGTGATTGTTTGCAAACATTATTATTATTATTTAGTGTGTATGTTTAAGTGATTATTTGTTTGTATTGTCTTGTCTTGTGTTTGTGTGTCTTGTCTTGTGTTTGTTTGTCTTGTCTTGTGTTTGTTTCGTGTTCATTATATTATAATACTTAATACATAATACATAATATATATATCAGTTAGGTAAGAGGAAGAAGGAAAAGAATGAATATCAATAAAGAAAATGTGCCAAATGCTGCCTTCATGGGAAGTATGCCACAGGACCCAAAGGCCAGACAACCATTGGCCAATATACAACAAAAGTCAAAGGTTTCAGTTAAACCACAGCAGCAACAGCAGCAACAGCAGCAAATCGTTCAACAGCAACAGACCATTATATCCAATGCCAGAATTGACAGTCTAGAGAATGAGCTCAGAAAACTTAGAGAGCAACTAGAGCAAACCAATCGCGAGAATGAAATGCTAAAGGCTGCTGCCAATGATCATCAGAACCAAAAGAGTATGATATCCAACCATTGATGAAGCGATGCATTCAGGTTTGATTTGAAAGGTATTCTAACATATGTTCAATAATTGAATGAATCAAGTGAATGCCATTGTGCACAACAACAGACTTAGACAGTTGTTCAAGCTTAGAGAAGAGAACAAGTTGAAGGACGAGAAGATTGCAGAGTTGGAGGAACGTTTGAACGATGCTGAGAGACCAGAGCCATTCGCTATCAAGCAGAATGTTATGAGAGCAAGAAAGATTCATCAACAGTCAATTAAGATTGTAGGTTTTTGAACGATGAGGAGTATTGATGCATTGACGTACTCCAGTACTAACTCTTTTTTTGCTTGATCAATTTGTAGGACGAGTTGGAGAAGGAGAATGCCGAACTCAAGAAGAAGTCGAAACAACAGGAACAACAACCAATTGCCGCACCATCGCCATCAAAGGTGAACTACAGCCACGTGCGTGAGCAGATCCGCACTGCTGGACAGTCAAACTATGGCATCATCGAGAACCACCTTCCAGGTGAGTGTTAAGTCACATCCATTCTCGGGCGAGGCTTACCCAACAGCACATATCAATCAAAGTGTGCGTGTACGTGTACAGGCCAAAGGCATCTATTTCTCTCTCTCATTCTCTGTATTTAATACGATTAAATATTATTATATTATTATTCCTACTTCATCCTCTTGTTGTTTTGTTATTATTATTATTCTATGTTATCTCAACAACAAGTAATAGTAATGACAATGTTCATTGGTATTGCTTGCTTGTTGTTGGTGTGTTTGCAACCAACTAATCCCTTCTTGGAAGTGATTGACATAAAGTGAGACTTTAGAAGTTCACAAGTTCGACTTCATTTGAAACAACCAAAAACACCAACCTTTGATTTTTTAATTATTTGAAGGTTTGATTGAATTCATGATGCAATCAATCTATTCACTAATAACACAATATCTATATTTATATATATATAATAATAATAATAAGATTGACATGTCAAAGGCGGAAGAAAGCAGTCAAACACAGGAATCTGCCGAAGACTTCCTCTTCACATCAAAGAACCTTGGCAACTGCGAGATTAATGCCAATCATTTCTTCACATGGTACATATCAATGACATTGACTGATTGATTGATTGATTGATTGATCGGATGATTGGATGAGCAGTTTCACAAGCATGGACTGGAGTACTTATACAACAAGGTCAAATTGATCAATATATACAGTATACAAGATAACAGAAAGAATCCAACAAAGTGTATGGCAGCCTTTGAAAGACTGGAGAAGTGTTGCGAAGATGCCAAGAACTTACCAGAGCCTGAGGAGCACGAGATATCACCTGCAATCAAGACATTGCAATTCTACTTCCCAAGAATCTTTACATCTGACGCCCCAAGGTATGTTGGGATATGATATGTGAATATGGAAAGGACTACAATGCATGGATGAATGGTATACTGACTGACTGACTGATCAACTACAACAACAAACAACAGAGAGAGAACTGTAATGTCAGAGACACTAGGTAAATTGATACCTGAGATCTTTGAACCAAAGGAGGAGGACGATTAATAGATTGATTGATTGGTTGGTCGATTGATTGATTGATTGAAAGCCTGGTCTGAAAGTGTCATCAGCAACATCAAACTACAGCAAAAGCAACAACACAGGGTTTGCATTACTCTTGCATTAAGTCATTGGCATTGACAATATTGATCATCACCATCATCAACATCATCAACATCATTAGTAAAATAGAAGAATGCAGGAGGGTGACCAAGCAGGCATATTATGCTTCGTTAACATCTCATATGCAGTTGTATAATCAACCAATATATAATAGATATCCAATGCGCGTCTAATGATCTTTGGATCGCTCTCTGGTTGCCCCGCACCTTGGAATAGGCTCGTTGTGAGTGTGGGGGAGTCGGGAACTTGATCGTCCAGTCGTACACCCACTCATACACACACACACACTAGTACTACTGCGAACCACTATCTTCACTACATGATCATAATGATCATTCCTTCCGCTCATCAGCTGATGAGGAAGAGGAGGTGATAATGGAGATTGTGGTTTAGGGCCAGGATAGAGTGGATAGGATAGGATAGGTATGTTTGTAATATTGACGTGATAGTAAGTGGATACTAAACCCCACATTGTCTACAGCACAGTAATACAACTCCTCCTCTTCTCTTGTTTGCATAATATTTTTATTATTATTATTACTTTGTGGTGTCATTGGTCATTCATTCATTCATTCATTCATTCATTCATTCATTCATCTATCGGTCAAAGGTCATTTCAATCTTTCATTCATTCTTCCATCATATCTTAATTAAGTAATAATAATAATAATCATAATCATTGATCATTATTAATAATAACTTGGAAGGTAAGTGATATCACTTAGTAATCAATCTATGACTTGATAAATAACTCATACCAGTCTCATCAAACTCTATCCATCTTCATTTATTTATTCAAGATCAAAGGGTACCCCCTTGACTTGATTATTACACAAATTAAACTTTGTTGCAACTTCATCAACTTCAACAACATCCGAAAAGTAAAGCTGAACAGGGTCCCAACACACAACCCCTGTCACATCAAATCACATGATATCCAACCAAGACAAAGCATCTGACAGCATACTGCTGCAGCAACATCATCCACCTCAATCATCAAATAACTATAACATCAACAACAACAACAACAATAATAATAATAATATTAACATTAAGAAGGACCCTGCGACAATGATAAAGGACAGCGGACGCACGGGTGTCGTGCATAAACACGACCCCAACAAGACGTTCAGCATAACGATGACAGGCAATGGCTCCGAGCCTCCCTTTTCAAACAAGGGCCTGGTGTTGCCACACTTTGGTCGTCTGAGAATAATCATTCCATGCGGCCTCGACGTTGCCAACGCCCAGCCACAGCTCTACACCAACTACCCGACGACACAGGCATCGGCCTTTGTCCGTGACAGGTTCGACGTGGTGGAGCGCGCCTCCAAGGAGTACAACGGACGCTGCGACATCTACTTTGAGCTGCACATCCTCCGATACGGCTGCTTCGACTACTACCTCGAGTGGACCGACCCCGTCAAGAAGGTTGTGAAGCGCGGCACCATCGCCTCGTTCCAACTCTATCCCGAGCTGGCAATCAATGGCCGCACAGTGCCAAACGACAGCATCGTGCTACAGACCGTGCTGACTAAGTGTCTCGGCCCTCTATCTAACTGGGAGACACACATCGCCGCTGCTTCCAACACTGGCTACAACATGATACACTTCACGCCCGTGCAGGAGGTCGGTGTTTCGGGCTCATGCTACTCAATCTACGACCAGCTCGCACTGGCCAGCTCGTTGTTCGAGCCTGGCAAGGCACCAGCCAACGAGGAAGCTCGCATGGCTGCACTCGATCAGGTGATCAAGCTGGCCGAGTCCAAGTATGGAGTGCTGAGCATGATCGACCTCGTCTGGAATCACACGGCAAACAACGCAGCCTGGCTCAGACAACATCCCGAGGCGTCATACAACATCGACAACTCACCACATCTCAAGCCGGCCATCGTACTGGATGACGCACTCGTCCAGTACTCTAAGCACATCGAGGGCACAGTGGTGAGCGAAGTGGGACTGGACACACTCATGCTGCGACTCACAGAGAACTGCATTAGTCCTCTCAAGCTTTGGGAGTATTACGTGTTGGACGTGCAGCGTGAGATCGACGTGTTCAAGAAGCACTTCCCAACCGAGCCCGAGCAGACAACCGAAGCGATGTCTCCCGCCGCACAGCTTTTGATCTCCCCCAAGAGCGCCAACGCCGACCTCGTCAACCAGATCCAGAAGAAGGGCCTAGTGCGCGACGCCAGCTACGAGCGCTACTCGCTGGCCATCGACACGGACTTCACCTTCAAGATGCTCAGCACCAACCCCACGTTCAAGCTCTACACATACGAGGAGAAGAAGCAAAAGTATGAGGACCTGCTGCGTCTGATCAATCTGAACCTGTACCGCGACTATGACGCCGATCACGACGCCATTATCAACAACATTCGCGAGAGGCTCAAGTACGAACGACTGGCTGATCACGGCCCCAAGCTGGGCCCCGTCACCGCCGACCGTCCACTACTCTCCAGTTACTTCACACGTATTGAGGTCGCGGGCAATGGCGGTGCGACTCGCACACTCCACTTGGCCAACAATGGATGGATCTACAACCACAACCCGGTGATCGACTTTGCCAGCAAGCAGTCGCGCGCCTACATGAGGCGAGATGTCATTGTCTGGGGCGACTGTGTCAAGCTCAGATATGGCCAGTCACCACTGGACAACCCTTGGCTGTGGGATCACATGAGGACGTACACTGAGAGGATGGCCACACACTTCCACGCGATCAGAATCGACAACTGCCACAGCACACCAATCCACGTCGCCCAATACCTGCTGGACGCGGCCAGGACTGTGCGCCCAACAATCTACGTCACTTGTGAGCTGTTCACAGGCTCAGAAGAAGCCGATGGCGAGTTTGTCAAGCGACTCGGTATCAACTCATTGATCCGTGAGGCTATGGTGTGCCACGACAGCTGGGAGCTCGGCCGTGTGTGCCATCGCTATGGAGGCAATGCTGTTGCCTCTTTCGTCGTGCCACCCTCGGAGGACACTCATCTCTACACCGCCACGCCACAGTCATATGGTATCAAGCCATTGAAACCTGTGTTGCCGCCCGCTCTATTCATGGACTGCACACACGACAATCAGACTCCAAATCAAAAGAGGACGATCGAGGATACGCTGCCAAACTCGGCTGTCGTCTCCATGACTGTGAGCGCCATTGGAAGCACACGTGGCTACGATGAGATCTTCCCTGAGACTGTCGACCTCGTCAATGAGAAGCGACAATACACCAAGCAGAGCGATTTCAACCGCGGACTGCTGCCCATCAAGAAGCTGCTCAACAATCTGCACGTGGAGCTTGCCGACCACAAGTACTCCGAGGTGCACATCCACCAGGAGCACAACGTCATCATGGTGCAGAGGTTCTCTCCCTCGCTCAACAAGTCCGTCTTCCTCATTGCCCACACAGCATTCGCCGAGCCCGCGGTGGTCGATGGCCAGGCCGAGGAGCTCAAGCTGCCCGACGTGCTCCAGATCCCGTGCAAGATCACCGAGTTCGTTGTTGGCGCTCGCATCACCAGACATGAAGGCTGGCACAGAAACGACAACTACCTCACTGGAGTCGACATCGATGTTGAGGCACATTATGGCGATCGCGTATTCGAGAAGTACTGCTACATCGAGTCGGACTACAGTCTCGAAAGGAACCTCCAACTCAAGTATGTTCGTCGACACTCCCGGAATCATTCCAAATCGCAATCAATCATACTTACCAACTCCCTCACCAATCAGACTTAAGGACTTCCCTCCAGGTGCAATCTTGATATTCCGCGCAGAGGTACCACAAGAGTGCAGGAGTGCAATGGATCAGCTCACAAACATACTGTCGGATATCACTTCGTTGGAGGCTTCACTCAAGCCCTACACACTGCTCGACATGAACTTTGCCTTGTTCAGACACTCGGAAGAAGAGAAGGTGACGGATGGCAGCCACGGCTACTCTATCCCCAACTATGGCACACTCCAATTCTGTGGCATCCAAGGCTTTGCAACGATTCTCAATCGTGTACTCGAGTGGAACGATCTTAGCCACCCACTGTGCAACAACCTGCGCGATGGCAATTGGGCGATGGACTTCATCGTGTCACGTCTCAAGACCCGCGAGCAGTTCAGCCCACTGTGCGAGTGGCTCAACAGTTGTTTCTGGTTGGTCAAGCAGCTGCCCCGCCACTTCATTCCCAAGTACTTTGGACAGGTCGTGCTTACAGCCTATCGCTGCCTCGTCGACCACACCATCTCCTTAATGTCTCCATTTGTCCAGAACGGTAACTGGTTCGTCCACGCACTGGCCTTGGCATCGTTGCAGTTCTACGGCGTGTGCACACCACTGATCAAGAACCCCAAGGTGCTGGAGGGCTACCCACACCAAGACGCCTCCCTTGCCGCTGGCTTCCCCCACTTCTGCTCTGGTTACATGCGCAGCTGGGGCCGAGACACATTCATTGCCATCAGGGGTCTCATGCTCACAACCGGTCGCCTCCAAGAGGCCAAGCAACTCATTGTTGGCTATGGCTCAAGTCTTCAGTTTGGACTGATTCCCAACTTGTTGGATAGTGGCACGCGTCCCCGCTACAACGCCCGTGACAGCACATGGTGGTACTTGAGGAGTCTACAGGATCTTGCCGAGCTGCTCACCAGTGATGAAGAGCGCAGGGACTTCCTAAACACAAGGGTGACGAGGCTCTTCCCTGTGTCGCCTGATCAACCTACGACATCTATCGAGGACATCATTCAGGAGATCGTCCAGAGCCATGCAAAGGGCATCAACTTCCGTGAGCCATTTGCTGGAAGGGACATTGATGATAAGATGAAGGACGAGGGCTTCAACATTAACATCAGTGTTAACAAGGAGAATGGATTCATCTATGGTGGCAACAAATCAAACTGTGGCACATGGATGGACAAGATGGGCGAGTCTGGCAAGGCTGGCAACTACGGCGACCCCGCCACTCCCAGAGACGGTGCACCTGTCGAGATCACCGCCATGGTCTTCTCCACGGTCAAGTGGCTGGCAGTACTCAATCAACGTGGCCTCTACAAGTACTCTGGCGTCAAGCTTGGCGACTCTCAGGAGGAGCTGTCCTACAAGAACTGGCAACAGCTCATTCAGGACAACTTTGAGAAGTTCTACTACATCCCTGGCTCGTCCGAGGACAAGAAGTTCAAGGTCAACTCCTCATACATCAGACGCAGATATATCTACAAGGACACGGTCGGCAGCAGCGCTCAGTACACCGACTATCAGTTCCGTCCTAACTTCCTCGTGTCGATGACGTTTGCACCAGAGCTGTTCTCTAGGGAGCATGCAGTCAAGACACTGGAGCTGACCAAGACCTTCCTTTTGGGACCCCTCGGTGTCAAGACTCTTGATCCAAACGACACCGACTACCACCCCAACTACGACAACTCTCTGGACACTGAGTACAGACCAACAGCGCGTGGTTTCAACTATCACAATGGGCCAGAGTGGCTGTGGCTCTATGGATTCTACTTGGACAGTGCCCACAAGTTCCTCAACTACTCGGCTTCGACCACATCACACATTGTCGAGAACCTACTGCTTAAGCACAAGTCGTACATCCTCCAATCATCGTACGCTGCATTGCCAGAGCTCACCAACCGTGATGGCAACTTCTGTAAGGACAGTTGCGACTCGCAGGCCTGGTCCATTGGCACACTCCTATCTGCACTCTACAACATTGTAAACAACAAGAAATAGAACTATTATTTTAAATGTATATATATATTATCATAATTAACTAATAAATGATTGATTGCTCATCCAATTTAATTGATCAGCCACACACTCAATCACTTGTTCCAGCCCACATGGAAACTATTGACCTGTCATCAATCAAATCAAACAAGTACAAGTGATGACTTAACAAAGTAACACTAACTTTATTATTTAAATGGATATTGAGGAGCATGAGGAGAGTTGAAGCAACAACAAACAATGTATTCTGTACAAAGAGAAGGAGGAGCTGGGAAGTGCTCTACTGCCCAGCAAAGATACGAATGGAAGGAAGTGGGAGAATGAATGACATTATGACTTGCTCTTGGAAGGAATGGAGTAGTTGGAACAGGCACTGGTCTGAACGATGGATCTTGCCTTCTTCTGCATCATGGATGCTTGCTCCAATGCCGGAGCGGCATTGTACTCGTTCATGAAATTTTTGGCCTCAGTCTCACCGTACATATCCTTCATTTGTCTCTCGACAAACTTGATGTCGGTGTCCAGCTTGGACAACTCCATCCAGTGACCGGCCGAAACGACCATGTAGGCGTGAGTTGGCTTGTCCGTGACACTTGGGTCAGGGACGGTCTTGAACTTCAAGATGGCGTGGCCAACCGAGCCCTTGAACACCTCACCATTGAATGTGACCTGCTCGTTACCATCCTTTTCAACATTTGTATCGTGGTGCGTGAGCACGGTAAGCACTTGCAGGTCGTAGATTTTGTTGTCAGTGTTGGCCTTGTTGACTGTGAAACGGACAGTGCCACCCATGGCAGACACCTGAGCGCCACCCTTCTCACGACAAAGACCACCGACGATCTTGAGTTGAGCGGATGCACTGTTGACCAATGTGTCTGGGTTGAATTTGAGTTTGAAAGTTGACGAGAAGGTACCGATCTGTTTGAATGGCTTTGGTCCGAGCAGGCTCTGATCCCAGTCCTTGATGAGGGCCTTTGTAGAAAAGTCACCAAACTGCACCATGTATCCACTGTCCAAGCACTTCTTGATGAAGGGCATAGCGACCCTGTTGCCAAAGCCGCTGTCGGAGCAACCGCTGCAGCACTCAAAGTTGACGAGGACACTTGCTGGCTCGATTCTCTTGAGGTCGTCCACTAGCTCCTGTATGCTCTCGATTGCGATCGATCCATTGAGAGTGTTGAGAATGGCAGTGACTGCATTGTAGTTGACCTCCCACAGCGAGATGGCGTAGTCAGAGCTTGGCGACACTTGCTCGACACTGGTGTACAGATGGTCATACGATGATCCACTGTTGATTGTGATCACCATGGAGCATATTGGCAACTCCTTCTTGTAGCCCTTTGTTGGTAGACGGTGGGCTACAACACTGCCATTAATTGGTGAGACAGAGGTGCCTGTTGACGAGCTTGGTGCTGAAGAGCTGCCCTTGAACCAACTAGAAAAGAATGACATGTTTTGTTTGATTAAATGATTATGATTATAAATAGATATATATGTGGGTGGTAGTTGTAAATGAATTAAATTGACTGGATGTTGACCATGGTCTAATAAATAAGTTGCTTGTGTTGGTTGAGAACGGTTTGTCGATCACAAACCTGATCATTTCCATAAATTTCCTACAAAAAAATGATCATTTTTGTCTTCAACGAATCTATTTTTGCTGAAGTAGTGCTGAATTGAATCGCGTGGTCATCAGCTGGCACACTTTCCTGAGTAACTCAGAGCACCGGTCCATCTTAGATCCAACCAACAATGATTCATCAGGAAAGATGATTCATAAGGTCGCCAAACAACTTCCAGTGAAAATTCCAACCATCATTCACTCGCTCTTCACTTCATCCGAATGAGATTACCAAAGTAAATGGTGATGGTCTTAAAGTTGCCATTAAGGTAGTTCTCTTCAACCTCACAATGATCACTTCCACCATGCTGTTTGGACATCAGTGTCAGTTTGGCAATGTCCATGTTGTCGGTATTCTTTGGCAGGAAGTAGGCAATGTTTGGAGTGATGTTCAATGCATGGCGGAAGATCTCAAATCCATCAGGCTTGAAGTCGGACAGTTTGACAGACTGTTGATAGAGGTAAGATGGTCCGCCCCATGGCGGCGACAGGAACACCGCATCCACGTGGCGTATACCCTGAATGCTCGGGCCAAAATGCATAAAGTCCGCATTGATAAAGCTGATCCTGTCCTGCACCTTGTAAATAGAAGCGTTGTGTTGTGCCATAAGAAGTTTGTTAACGTCCAAGTCAGCCGCTATGACATTGGTACATGTGCCTGCGAGTGCTATAACATTGCCGCCAGAGCCACAGAATGGATCAAACACTGTGTGGCACTTCATGCGCTCTGCAATATGAATGGCAATCTTCTCTGGGGTAACCGAGAACCATGACTCTGTTGGTGAGTGAAGGCAAGGGAGTCAGTCAATGCCGGTTTGTCGTACACTCCAATCGATGGAGGCGCCACAAGTACATACCCTTGTCTAACAGTATACCCTCATCAAACTTGGTGAATAGAGTATGTCTCTTGTAGAAGTACTTTCCAATCTCTTTGCTTATCTCATGATCGTTCTGCATTGTCCTCTCCAATTCAAATCTTTGTTGCATCTCAAGTATTGCTTGTTGTGACTTGACGAGATGTTTGACCACTGGAGACAGTTCCCCAACACTTGCAGGAGAGTTGGCAATTATCTGTTTAGGCCATGATGGTCGTCGTTGTTGTTGTTGTTGATCATTATTTTGTTTCTTTTGTTTCTTCAGTGGTTGTTGAGGATGAACATCCTCTTGCTGTCGTTCTTCTGATTGCCGCTGTGGTACTACATCTTGTTCTACTAATGCTGGCTCATCGTTATCTTCTTCATTATCTTCGTCCTTGACTACTTCTTCATCTTCATCTTCACCATCCTTTTCTTTGTCTTGTTGTTCAGCCTGGTCTGGAGACTGCATCCCCAACGTCTGTGACTTCTTCTGTAAGTATGACAACTTCTTTCTCAATCTCTTTCTTCTGTTTGCCGTCAGGCCATTGCCAGAAGTCTTATCTGTACCCTCCTCCATCCTATTCTTTAAATATTGTATCTTCTCTAACAATGTTGGTTCATCTGTTTCTTTATTATTATCTGTATAGTTGTTGTTATTGTTGTTGTTGTTATTGATCATAATGCGATGCGATGTATATGTATGTTATTAGTGTATGCATATGAAGTGAACTGACGAGTGAGTGGTCTTCTTACTTTGATGTTGTTTCCGCAAAGAAACAAGATGACTTGTCGACCTAATCTCAAGTTCATTCTCATCGATCACTTGTCAAACACACTTACACATACATATACATCTAGATACATTCATTCATACATCATATATACACTAACAAATCATAAAGATGAATGATAGTAATAATAATAAGAGATCAAGAGATGTATGTTAACTAGTTTTCTATCTTGTTATCTAGAGTTTATCATCTTACAAACTCAATCAATCAATCAATCAATCAATCAACAATAGGAAAGGGCGGAGATGTCTTGGGAGGCAGTAGAGATATTCGGCTTTGTCAATCCTGTTGTACAGGAGGAGATTGCAGAGAGTGGCAAGTTGACAATGCCATTATACTTGGTACCAAGACTAAAGACAATGGAGGACAAACGTGAGAAGAAGGAAAAGTTACATAGAGAGTCACAGTACAAGAAGCAGGCTGGCTCAAAGAAGTCGCGAGACATCCATCTCTTTGATATACCAAAGGAGAACTGTATATATGATCAATTCATCCCTTTACACAAGCTATGGTCGCAATATATTGCAGAGGTCGCTGGTAGTATCAAAGGACAGATGCTTGTTGCCAAGCTGATAAAAGCTGATCTACACGGTGCCATCATCAGAGTTGTTCGATCAATGTGTCCTTCATACATTGGGCAGAAGGGCATTGTCATACAAGAGACAGAGAACACATTCAAGATGATCATGACCAACAACAAAGTCAATGGTATGTCTGTCTATCTTTGATCGTGTGGTGGTTGAGTCCAAAGCCATGTTATGCTAACGTTGTTGATCGTTGTCTGTAGTAATACCAAAGGCAAACAGTGTATTCCAACTCAATTGGATGAATATGGAGATAGAGATATACGGTGATCACTTTTGTTATAGAGGCAGCGAGCGAGCAATCAGGAAATTCAAACCAAAGAAGACAATAGAAGTAGGCTAAGCCCGGCCTTAATCAGGCCGATGCTTTGGTCCAATTCCTTTATCATAGACGATTGTACAAAGACAAACAATCAATCAATCAATCAATCAATCCAAAGAAAGATGGATAGATGGCTGGATGGCACCATCGACATCCATCTATCCATCCAAATTGTTGGCATACCAACAGGTACGTTCTTTTTCTAGCTCAAGCACCATCACGGATTGCCCCGTAATCAAACGTCCTAGGTTATGGGCGACGGACTTGAATGGGGTTACAACTTCCAGTTTCTCCATCGCGGGCAGGGTGAAGTCTTCAAGACTCCGCCGCTCACACTCACACACAACCAAGCAACAACAACAACAAACACATCACAGCCATGAAAGGAAAGAAAGGACCAACAACTGTTATTAATATCTCTTCCTAACTTGCCTTGAACTGTTGTTGATGTTGATGTTTTTAACGTAACCAATATGTGGTATGAATGGAATGAGGACTGCTTGAGGGGAGAGCATAGCGGCACATGTTGTTGGACCATCCAGTTTGGACAGAGAGGTCAACAATACTTCCCATTGTTCTTGGGAACACACTACCTGTGTCCAATCATCCTTCTAGTTGTAGGTAGTAGGTTCTACTTTAGTAATCAATCAAACATTCAAACATTCAATCTATCCATCAATCAATCAATCAATCAGTCAGTCAATCTTGTAATTGTCGATCATTGATGATGACGACCGACCAGAGCAGCACTACATCAACAAAATGTCCTCAAAGTTAGCCTCCTCCAAGCTACATACCTATCCAAAGGTTGGCATTTTCTGGAACATAGAAGAGGCCCCAATACCACCAATCATGACACTGCCTGCAGTCCTCTCTCAACTCAAGATGTATGCCATGTCGTTCGGCATCCTAAAGACGATAACAGTGGTGTCCGATAGTATGACACCTCACAACTTGACTAAAATAGAGTGGAACCAACAAGGTGTACATTTTATAGAGGGTATGATACCAGAATATATCCATCAATCCACTAGCCAATGTCTTACCATCCATCCAACCATTCAATTAATCAATCAATCAGTACCATGTTCATCGAATACAGGCCAACCAACAGGATTGGATAGGATGGAAATGGTATCAAAGATATGGGAGTTTGTCTATGATAACCATGACACTTCAATCAATGTGATCTTGATTGATCGCAAAGCCAATGAATATACAATATCCAAAGCACTTCAACAAAGAGGTGTCCACATGGTCACACTGGTTTCTCCATGTCACGTCAACTATATCTCTCCAGATACCTTTTACCCTCAAGAGGATACCTCCTCCTCGCCACCATCATCCTCATCACCAATCCATCAAACTTTTAAGTATGATCGACCAATCATTCCATGTTGGACTAGTAGACCCTAACACGAAACAATCCAATCAATTATAGTTATGACTACAAGGAAGTCAGACCAGACATTAGAAGTAGTTATGAAAACATCAATGACATTGGCTCCAACAATGATTATGTACACAATCATCCAAGACCAAAGTTGATCATGAGCTCAAGTCAACCAAATATACACATTCCTCATCTACATCAGACATTATATATGAATTGCTCGTCAGAGTCCCTGTCATCAAGATCAACAAGATCATCACCATTGCTATCCGGTGGATCAACACCAATGAACACGCCAACCCAGTCAGGCTCGCCTGTCATGCATATGGGTATCTCTCCGATACCAACACATCCTTTGTCAGGCCCTACTTCATCTACTTCACACAGGCTTGGAAGCCCAGCAGACTCACTCTCACTTCTCCCGATGCCAAACTCTCCCAGGACCAACACTTCATCATCGCCATCTTTACTCAAGTCACCTGGCAGGTCACCAGCTGCTACAGTCTCCTCTGCTGGAGCTAGCACCTACTCTCAGTCGCCACCACACTTTGACAACTCTGTTCTCAGGAACCTGTATACAGTGATTCAGGGACTGAAGGAGGATGGCTTCAGGCCAACATTCAAGGTGATTCTTCCAAGGCTGGGCAACTTGATGGGACTGAGGATCCATCGCAGCCACTTTGAAAAGATACTGGATAAGGCCAAGAGCAACAACTTCCAGGTGGACTACTCCACCAAGACTATATACTTCAAGGATGATATTTATGGAGGAGCTGATCCACATCGAGCCAAGAAGTCCCACTTTGCAGAGGAGGTCATTGGCGAGTTATTACAGTTAGTGGAGAGGGCCCCAACCAAGGTGTTCCCAAGTCGCTTCAGTATTGTTCTATGGCTGACCTCACAGAACACGCCCCATATCAACAGCCTCAAACAGGGTCAGATCGTTGAGCTCTGCCAAGTTGCTATCAATGAGAACTACCTCTCACTCAGTGAGGTACAGAAGAAATCAGAGCGGAGGTCCAAGAACTCAGTGTCAGCAGGGTTTCCAAAGGAGTGATCGCCATCGCCACGTCATACATGACCTAGGAACCAGAGGACCAAGGTAGATAGCCCTTCCTTGGTGGATGGATATAATTGTACATATATATATTTATTATTAGAAGAACAAACCATATATCAATATCGATCCCTTGTTCACACCAGGTAAAATGTACAATACTATATATACAAACTTGGAAGAACATAGACTTGATGGCTTGGAGGTAGAGACATTGCATGAACCTGGAACTGTTCCACCACTCTCTCCTCCCCATCACAAGTCATATGGAATAAAGAGATAAACAAACAATCGCAAGCGTAGGATAGTGGATGAATGGGTTTATTATGGTAATAACTAAAGTTATAATAATGTGTTCTTGTTGTACAAGCATGTTGGGGATCACTGATCAATCAATCAATCAATAAATCAATCAATCAATTGGCTTGTTGGTGATGGGTGGCTTGCCCTTCCTAAAGAATGCTCCTAGATTGTTGTGGTAGGACTTGTGATGGAATCGAACATTGCCTTGGTATAGATAGGTGATACCCAGCTTGATAAAGTCCATTGGAATATACCAGAGTATGCACCAGATCCATGTGGTGAGCGCCCAGCCCCAGCCACATCCCTGGAAATCAGTCTCTCCATTGTGTGGATATCCTCTGAAGCCGTAGGTGCCGATGAACGTGGCGACAACCTGCGAGCCAACGAATGCAATCGCCATGAGGGTACCGGGTCGCTCGAAATATGAGAAACCCTGTGAACGTGACACAAAGATAGTGGCCAGTCCAGAGATGGACACCTGGAGGTAGATGAGGCCACGTATCTCATTGTCAGAGAGATGTCGCAGATTGAATGTTCGTTCGAACCAGGTCGAGTCGTGCACCAGGGCAAAGTAGACAAGTGTGGAGCCGACCAGGTAGCATCCGTAGCAGATGGCCATCAAGAACACCTCCCTTAGATCCCATTTGTCCGGTGTGTTACGTGGCCTCACGCGATCCTTAGAGATACTGAGCATTGTGCCATCGTTGAGAATGGCTATGATGACGGTGGCGATCGTGGGGAAGTAGAAGTCCCAGGCAATTGTGAGGATTCCAAACGTGATACATATACGCACAGTGGCTGACACAGAGTAGATAACGTAGTTCCTCATACGCTGGAAGATCTTTCTCGATGTGATGATAGCATCAATGATGACGGACAGACCGCTGGATGTGAGCACAATGTCTGAGACAGATCGCGCGGCATCTGTGGCGCCAGCTACAGCTATACCAATGTCTGCCTTCTTGAGAGCTGGGGCATCGTTGACACCATCACCAGTCATTCCAACAATGTGCTTGCGCTTCTGTAGTGAACGGACAACCTTGTACTTGTGCTCTGGCCACATCTCGGCGAAACCATCAGCCATCTCGATAAGATCGCTGCCCTTCATACCCAGGTCGTTGTTCTTGAGGTAGGGGATGGTGAAGAAGTTGCCACCCATTCCCAAACGTCGCGCAGTCTCTTTGGCAATGGCCAGCTGGTCTCCTGTGATCATCTTGACCTTGACACCCATGTCCAGTGCACGCTTGATCGTCTCCTCAGTGTCGTGACGGGGTGGGTCAAACAGGGGGATCAGACCCATGAACTTCCATACCTTGAAATCTGGGGCATCTTCGGAGCGCGACACACCAAGAGCACGGTAGCCTCTCTCGGCAAGATTCTCGATCTGCTGTGAAATCTCCTCGCCATGCTCATCCTTGTTGGACGACTGGTTCAAGATGATCTGTGGAGCACCCTTGGCAGTTTTGAATGTCTTTCCACCTGGACCCTCGACCAGACCCATGGCCTTCTTGTCCTCAGGGTTGAATGGGAAATGCTTCTTGATGACGTACTTGTCGTACTCGAGGTTCGGGTAGGTGTTGTGTGCATAATCCGTCGTCGCAATGTCTATCGCGTCTCGATCGTCACCTTCGGAACATGCCAGATACGCGTCGAATATGACCTGGTCGGGTGTGATACCTCCAAAGCAGATGGGCTCGTCAACCGTGAGAACATTGAGTGTCAGGGTTCCGGTCTTGTCTGAACAAAGGATGTCCATACCAGCCAACTCTTCAATGGCAGTCAAACGTGAAACGATGGCCTGCTTCTTCGACAGCTGTGTGGCACCGATGGCCATTGTCACAGATAGCACAGTTGGCATTGCAATTGGGATTCCACCGACTAGCAGCACCAAGGCATTGTTGAGCGTGGTACACTTGCCCTCGCCGACACCGGTACAAGACTTCTTCCTGCCGACGAATTGGACGAGCAGCTCGACGAGCACCCAAACAGCAATGAACGTGATACAGAACAAACCGATGTTCCTGAGCACGGTCTGCAAGTGGCCATGGCTCTCGGTCTCCTGGACGAGGTTGGCAGCGCGACCAAAGAACGTGTTGACACCTGTGGACGTGACGATGCATGTTGCCTCACCCTGCTTCATTGTGGAACCAGAGTAGATCTCGTCGCCGACCTTCTTGCTGGCGGGCAGCGACTCACCCGTTAGCGATGACTGATCGATCTTGACCGACTCGCATTCGAGCACGCGATTGTCTGCCGGGACGACCGCACCGATCTTGAGTATGATGACGTCGCCCGGCACCAGCTCGTGCGACGGTATCTGCACCCATTTGCCATCTCGCTTCACACGTGAGTTTGATACCAGTGAGTTCTTCAACGCCTCCACGGCGTTACCAGCGGTATGCTCCTCAAAGTAGCCAATCGCTGCATTCATGAATAGCAACGCGCAGATCAATATAAAGTCGACCCAATCCAGCAACACTATCGACACCAAGGCTGCCAACTCCATTGTCCACGACAATGGATTCCACATGAAGTACAAGAACTCCAATATAGGGTATCTCTTCACATCAGGGATCTTGTTCAGTCCATATTGTTTCGTTCTGTTTGCATCGCATTAGTATATGTCCACTCATTCATTCAACTATATCAATCAATCAATCAATTACCTTTCAGCGACTTCAGCTGTGGTCAGTCCATCGGCATTGGCCTTGAGTTCGGCCATGATTGATTCGAGCGGCTTTTGTGCTTCCTTCTTGCGCTCGAGTGTCTTTCGATAGTTCTCCTCCTTCTCCTTGGCCAGCTTGACTTGCTGGTCGGAGGGCACATCGAACAGTTGACGTCGCAGCGGGGTTCGATAGGACTTTCTGTAGTCGTAGTTGGAGGTGGTGCTGGTGGACGATTGAGGCAAGATCGTTGGGTCCTTGTTGGAGAATCCCGAGAAGGTCTTGGTCGAATCCTCGACCTTGTCCGAGATGAATGGTATCTCTTGTAGTGATCCACGTCTCTGTATTGGCATATCTATTTTAATATCATCGCTACTGGACCGTTGTCCTGCTGCTGCTGCCGCTGGTAGTGCTGCTGCTGCTGTCGATCGATTGATTCCACTATTTTGTCCGGGATCCATTGTCGAGTGCATCTCGTCCATATTCTCCATCTCAATATTTGTGCCCTGTCCCTCTGGCGGGTCACCCTTTGAGCTCTTCCGTTGTTGGTCCATATTGACCCTAATTATTCAAACTCGATTAATGCTCGGTCGTCGTTACTAGTATTGATTGGAATATTGTAATGTATAAATGTGATGTATGTGATACACAATCTCTCCTGGATTGAATGAATATAATAATAATTGTAAGTAAGTAAGTAGGTAATTCAATATACTGATTGAAACAAACAAACTGGAGTTGAGAGTGAGAAGTAGTAGTGTGACTGACTGGTCGTAGTCGTAGTCGTAGTTGTTGTGGTATTATCCAATGCATTGCTACACCAATCTACACAACATGGGTCAACACACAAGCCATCAGCCAACAACCATCACGTGTACATCATCTTACCCAACACACACATACATACACACTCACTCATATACCTAATTAGTGACAAGTCTGGAAATGAGGTTGACAGGTGTGGTGTGTATGTTCATTCAAGGTCATGTCCGAGGACAATGCACTTCAGACCACACCTCACCTCAACACACACTCAGCCATTGACCATGACATTGACATTGACATTGACACACGTTATGAAGTGAGGATGATGTTGTTGTTGCAATGTAGTGAATGTTTGGGGAATTGGAAGAGTAGCGACATAAGAGTCACAATTGATTTGAAATGATTGAACATGGTGATTGATTGAAAAATACCTTGAATTGGATGGATCACTGAGGTATGAATGTATGAATGAGTGTACATCATGAGCGTGTCCTGGATGGAGTCCATCGTTTGGTTGTCCACACATTGATACAGTAACGGTTTGACTCTAGATCGGTCAATACTGATGATGACAATGTTGATGTTGATGATGATGATGAACCAGATCCAGATTCAATGTTGTCATCTCCATCTCCTCTACTTTTAACTCTACATATGATAGTTCCTTTGGCAACAGACTCTGATACTCTATTCATTCTACTTAGGTACTCCCAACTTATATCATTATCATCATCATCATCACTGTTGTTGTTGGCGTTGTTGTCGTCGAATTGAACAATCACTTGATATTGAGCATGTACCAACTCTGGTCGCTTCTTGTATAATACAAAGTCACAGCCATACTTTAGACCTGAGCGAGGTATCCAACCAGTCGATCGGAAATGATGATAAGCAATGTAATGTTCTAAGAACTTGTTGTCCTCCATATTGAACCTGTTCCAACATTCATCAATCGACATCTTATAAGATTGTTTGGTGTTAGGATGCATGTACATGTCGTCATCCCATCCATCAATATACCTACCTCGACCATTACTTTCCTCTTCCTATCCTTTGCAACATTGACCTCTTCAGTACCAATGGGATGTCTCAATATTGTAAGACATCCAAGTGCATAGAGTAAGTAGAATGCTTCATATAGACTGAGTTGGAGATACTCAATCATTGTTGTTTGTGACTGAGACTGGGATTGAGTGTATGACAATGATGATGAGACTGTTGTGTTGTCTTCACAATCATCATTCCTCTGTACCTTGAGAGGCGGCTCCACCTCATCAGTAGTCTGCTCCCTATTCCTGACAGTCTTGATGTGGAAGCCACTACTTGTACCTCCTCCTACACCATTGTTGTTGTTGTATGATGGGTTTGAACGAGAGAGTATACCCTTTCCAAAACAGCCTCTGTTGTATAAGTCCAATGATTGTTGTTGATCGACTATCTTCACAGCATAACCAATGTAGATACCATAGTAATGTTTGATTGTACCTGTTGTTGGTAAGTTATTAAGTGCATCCAATGCATTGGATCTCCTCTTCCTATTATAGTCATTGTAGTTGTTGTTGTTGTCATTTGAAGATGTTGTTGTGGAAGTTGTAGACATCTCAATGTATATCTGTATGATTGATCGATCGATTGAATGAATGATGGATGAACATCAAAGTGAGCGACTGAGAAGTCTCGGTCGTTTTTGACTTTGATGAAGAATGAACAAGGAGTTGGCGACCAACTCGAGTTGCGCCAGATATACTATTACTATTACTATTACTTTATTGCGATAATATTATCATGTTGGAACATAGTGGCACATGCATCGATTGATGTGATGGAGGGGAGGAGGTAGTGGAAGGATAGATTGGTGGATGGATGGTAGTTGGGATGGGATGATTATAGCGCTTGGTGGAAACAAGGCCTTGTTGGTTTAGAATTGTGATGGCAATGGTGTGTCTGCAATCTCACTGTATGCTTGTCCATTCAAGGTGAAGTCGATCTTGAGTCTCAGCAATATTGGCTTCTGGCCTTGTTGAGAATTCAGGATCTTGACGGTCTGTGTCACCTCGACCGAGTTGTTGGGTGCCACCGTGGTGTTGGATGGAGGCAGCATTTGGATCTTGATGTACTTGGGCACGGCAGCCTGGATGGCCAGGTTAGTGATGGGCGATTGGTTGGTGTTGGACATGAGCATGATCACCTGGGTGAACTGCACGTTCTCCTGTGGCTTGCTGCAGTCGAACGAGATGTTGAGACCAAACTTCTGGTACACCTGGAAGTTCATTGGCTGCACCTGGGCAACCAGCACGGGCTGCACTGCCTGCTGGGGCTGGGGGTTCAGGTCGCCCATGAGGTCCAACAGAGCGTTCTGAGGCTGAGCCTGACGTGGTGGCTGCTGTTGGTTGTTTACATTCTGTGCCACTGGAGCTGGGCCAAAGATGTCCTCCAAGAGTGACATGGTGTTGGATTGAGTGGCAGCGGGTGGTGGCGAGGTTGGCGAGCTCAAGTCTGACAAAAGTGTACCGAACTGGCTGTTGTTGTTGCTATTGTTGTTGTTGTTGTTGTTGTTGTTGTTGTTATTGTTGCTGTTGTTATCATCATGACGTGGTTGTTGCTCTCTGTTGTGATGGTGTCCGCTATGTTGTGGCTTTTGTGCTGGAGACTCCTCAGGCTTCTCAATGGCTGGCATTCTGTCCAATACCGAAGTCTTCAAGTCCATTGCAAACAAGCTAGAGTACTCACAAGCACGCTGCTGCAGCTCCAAGTTGATGTGAACTCTAAAGTTATCAATCATTACCTTGACACGGCTATTGGTCGATCATGTGATTGATTGAGTGAGTTAGTGATTGATCGATTGATTGATTGAATGAATGAGCGAGCGAGTGAGGCTTACTTGAGTGATGACTGTGAGAATCTGGAAGAGAGCTTGACCAGAGCGGTCAGGGCGTATTGACGAGTGTTCTGGGTTGTGGATGCATTCTTGAGGATCAACTCGATGAGATCGATGACTTGTGTCTCGGTGACAGCGATGCTCAGACCATCCTCCTCCTTGGGCAACTGGGACTTGTCAGCGACCAAGAAGTCACCGTACTCTCCAATGCACCAGAGTCCAACCTGGCATAATGGTTGCTGAGCTGGATCAGACACCAGCGCAAGGTAGAGCTTCTGGACGGCGTATGAGGACAACTCGGGGTTGGAGCTGATCAGCTGGATCAGGTTGGATGGCACCTCGTCGGGGATGAAGTTGCCGGCGATCGACATCACACGGAGGATAGTGTCCACCTGCCACTTCTTGTTTGGCGCGTACTTCTCGGTGACGGTGCACAGCTTGGCCACAAGCTCTGGCTTGAACTGCGAGTCTGAGATCAGCAGGAAGTTGAGCAGCTCTCTGACCAGCACTCTGATGTTGGTCTCATTGACCAATGAGTAGATCAGGTCCAGGGCTCTGCAACGAATCGATACGTCGGGGTCCTTCAGACACTCGACGATGGTGTTCCTGTGTCGCTGAACAGCCTGGATGTCAGTGTTGACGACCTTGGACAGTGTGTTGAGAGCCACGTAACGGATGTTGTTGTCACGGTTGAGGAGGAAACGACCAAGGATGTTGATGGCCATCACCTTGAGTCCGTTCTCAGACTCGATGGACATGATGGTCTGCACGCACTCGTAGAGGATGGCGTTGCCGACGTTCTTTGAGCCCTCGGTGTTGGTGGCCACCTGGGCCAACATATCATTCATGACGTCACTCGACTCTGCATCGTGCTCGCCAAGGATTCGCAGTAGCTTCAGCAACTTGACCTGCAAGAATGGATCAGTGATACCCGATACATCATGCTCTGGCAAGTATCCAGAGTGTACCAATGTCTTCAATATCCTAACCAATTGTGGTACCATCTGTTTGATTGATTGATTGATTGATTGATTGAGTGAGCGAGTCAGGTGATTAAATGATGTGATTGAGTGAATGAGTGAGTGATACACATACCTTCTTGAATTGATGTATCTGATTGGTATCAATCTCGCAGACCTCGATGATGAGGGTGAGGGCAGTCAAGACGACACCATGGTTGCGCTCTGAGAGTAGACCCTTGATCTTGGGCATGTAGTTCTCAATGAGATCTGGTACCTTGCGAAGGATACGAATGGCGCACAGAGCAGCCTTCTTTCTAATGTATGGGTTGGTGTTTGAGAGCAGCTTCTCAACATCAGGTGCAATATCTCTTGCCATTGCCTGCGAGCAAACATTACCAAGTGCACACAATGAGATACCAACTACAAACTGATTTGGGCTGAGCAAGTCACTGTTGATTGATTAGATTAGATTGAGATGAGTGGAGTGAGTGAGTTAGTTAGATATATCCAATGTTTGATTGATCAATCAATCAATCACTTACTTTCTCATGCAGTTTGTACCGAGCAACAGGACCTCTTGCTTCTCATCAAGCAACAACATCAGACCGAGATAACCTATTCTCTTGTCAGAGTATGATGGTGATACGATGAGCTTCAAACACTCCATCTGACCAAACTGTGTTGGATATCCCAGCATATGTATATACAGTAGCTTGGCAACATTCCTCTGACGTGAGTCAATATCCTCCTCCTACAATTGATCAATCAATCATTCATTCATTCATTGTAATGTTAGTCACCTGTTTGCTGTTTTCTGTTTGTTGCTCTGTTCCTGGTTATGTTAATGACCATACCTTGATAGCAGTACGAATGGCAGCACACTCCTTGGCAACCTGAGCACGCTCCTCAGCGGCAGTCTTGCAGCCTCTGACCGTCTTGATCAAATCTCTAAGTTTCATAGACATGGCTGACTATGTATGTATGTATGTATATATATATTGTATTATATGTTACGTATGATTGTATATTAGATATATCTTCCCTCTCTTTCACCTCTATCAGTCTCTCTCTCTCTCTCTCTCTCTATCTGTCTCTGTTTATGTTATGTCAAGTAGAGTGAATGATGGGCAATGTGGGAAAAAGCGCTTCACCAGTAGCACTTCATTCATTCAGGGGAGAGTGGTGTAAAAGCTGGCAAACAGCAATGTCAGCACCTCATTCATTATTTTTTTAATTATTACAACAGAATTTTGCAAATACCATCCAACCAGGATACCAATTTCAAACTACCACCTACAACTAAAAGAACAAATAATTAGTATATTTATATAATATAGACTCCAAACACCAATAAAGTAAATATACTCCAAATAGATAGATATATTAATTATTTGTTGGGAGAAAGACATAAACTTTTCCAACTAGATTGTGTGGATTGAATCAAAAAAATCAAACCAAGGGAAGTTCATCAAAAACATGCATCGTGAATGGGATGGGAAGGTCTGATTCGTGACATTCTATTTGAAGGTTGATGTAATAATAATACACATATATACATATAAAAGAAGATGGCGCATCACATACCACCATTAAACTTTGGAATGGTCACAGATGACTTGTATCGATCAGGTCAACCAAATGAACTCAACTTCCCATTTCTTGAGAAGCTACAACTAAAGAAGGTCATCTTCCTTGCACCAGACGACCCATCACAACAATTGTAAGTCATACATATACACATATATAGTGATGTCAATCAGTCTATATCTAACATTCATTCAAATCAATCAAATCAATCAAATCAATCATATATATAGTGTAAACTTCTGTAATGATCAAGATATAGAGTTGATACACTTGGGAATGGATACACATACAAACCCTTGGAACCCTATATCAGAGGACATTGTTATATCTGCACTCAAGATCATATTGGATCCCAACAGCTATCCCCTGCACGTGATGTGTAACCTGGGGCGACATCGTACAGGCACCGTCGTGGGCTGTCTGAGGAAACTACAGCGCTGGAACCTCACCTCCATTCTGGAAGAGTACCGCCGGTTCGCCGGCAGCAAGGTACGACTGCTGAACGAGCAGTTCATCGAGCTGTTTGACACAGACCTCGTGGGCATCCCAGACAATGCCCCCAAGGCCTTATACTTAAATTAAGATACAGAGAGATATAGATAGAGACGACAAGACAGATAAACTGAAGTAGAGTATGTAACATATGCTTGCTAGCAAGGGTGTAGACGACATGCACTTGCATTGTGTATTTGTATGTATGTGTATGTGTATTATCCAGATGAGCGACAAACAGAAGACAGACAGACATTATTCGAATGCATGCTTAACCAATGTTGACCTCGTCATCATCGTCGTCATAGTCATCATCGTAGTAGTCCCTGCTGTTGCCGCCTGGCGACTCGGGTGTGAAGGGCGAGTCGTAGGGCGCGTCGTAGATGCTGTTGTTGGGATAGCCCGAGTGCGAATCAGAGTGCATTGACATGTTGTAGTGTTGCTGCTGTTGCTGATGCTGTTGTTGAAGTTGCTGTTGTTGATGATGGTGTTGCATCTGCGATGATGAGCCGCCCATTGATGGATGGTGGTGGTCCCTGCTGCCGCCGCCGTGGTGGCCGCCGTGCGACTGGTGCAGTTGGTGTCCCATGTATGTTGGCGTGCTCTTCTGATGTCTGGTCCTCCTTCCGTCCTTGTGCAAGTCCTTCAGCTTGCCAATCCTGATTAAGTATTGACCGTGACTTTGCACTTGCTCACGACTCTTGCCAGGCAGCATGCTGTGAATGGTCTTCCAACTCTTGCCATGGCGGTTGTAGGCGCGTGCGAATATCTCGTCGTCCTCGGCCGACCACAGCGTGTTCCTCCTGGAGCCCGTCCTCTTCTTGGCTGGACTCTCATCGCCCTTCTCACTAGTGTCTGGCTGCTTCCTCTTCAACTCCTCGTGTGAGTAGTTGTTGTGTGCTCCCTGCTTGCTTGGATCGGCGATGGACGACCTCTTGGGACGACCTCTCGGGCGAGGCGCCTCGTGGTCCGAGGCACCGCCGGCGTCCGAGTGTCTGGACGAGGAGCGCGAGTGAGCCGACGCCGACCTCGACCTGGAGCGTTCGCGCGACACTGATCTTGAGTTGGACCTGGATCTGGCCTCGTCGTCCGAGCCCGCTCTGTCCTCAATCAGTTGTAGCAACGTCTTTCTATATTTTGATAATAGCACATCCTTCTTGGCAATGATTCTCTCGAGCTCGGCGATCTTTTGTTGGTGGTTGCCGCTGCTGCCGCTGCTGCTGGTGGTGCCAACGCCACCCTCTGACTCTGTAGTATGCTCGACCTCCACTCTATTGCTGCCAATAGACTCTCTTCTCTTGTCTGGCGACTCCTTGTACAACTCGCCCGCTCTTGATAATGGTGACAATGGTGATCTAATATCATCGCCTCCTCTTTCTCTATCTCTATCTCTATGTTCTCTATCCCTATCTCTATCTCTATCTCTGTCCCTGTCTCTGTCTCTATCTCTGTGGTCTCTATCTCTATCTCTTCCTCTTTCTCTGTCTCTGTCTCTATGATCTCTATCCCTCTCTCGGTCGGACGAGTCGCGGTACTCAGACTTGGCTCTCTCCTTGTGTCTTTCAGCTCGCTCTCTCTCCTTCCTCATGCGATCATAGTCGTCGCCATCGTTGACGTCTGGCGTACGGTATCTACTGAGGTGCGACTCATCGATGCCTGCCTCACGCTTGACATCCGGTGTCATGAGCATTGGCGCGGCAGTAGTCTGAATTGGTGATCTGTCGCCAGGTGTCGGTGTGGAGCTGGAGAATGGTGACGAGTGCGATCCACTACCACTGCCACTGCCATTTGTGTTGTTGTTTAGGTGTGACCTTGACATTGATGAAACAGGGCTTGAGGCGACGGCTGTGGTCAGCTCCTTTCTCTCCTTTCTAAAGTGGTCTTGTTGTTGTTGTTGGTCCATCATTGCTGACGCTGTTGATGCAGTTGATGTTGTTGATGTTGTTGATGTTGTAGTTGAGGTGGTTGCTGGTGAAGTGTTTAGTATGTCCCTCAGTTGTTGATTATGGGTGCCACCACCATTGAGATGGTGGGTGTTATTGGACGATGAGGGCGACTCGGCAGTGTCGACCTGCTGCTGTTGGTGTTGCATTTAGTATCTCTTCTCTATCTCCTATCAATATTTATAAATGTATGTATATATAAGTATTATTATTATTATTAATATCTGTTGTTGAATTATTATGTTGGGCGACTGGGAATGAGTTGAACACAAGATGTATTTATTAATTGAATGAATGAATGAATGAGTGTAAGTTAACAAAGATTAGATGAGATACACACACATACACACTATCTCTTTCTCTCTTTTTCTCTCTCTCTACCTCTCTCTCCTACACGTAATAACTAACTTAAGTTTGTGTGTGTTGACACTTTAGACTTGTATTAGTGTTCCAAACACACACACCCCAAATATCTTAACGTCAAGTTATCCACACATACATACATACACACAATATCTAATTATCTTTTTGAGTGTGTGTGTATGTGTTTGTGTGTATCTCATTGCCCCCTTAAGGGGACGACAAGTCTAGTGGTGAACTGCAGTTCAAAGCGCGTCGTCCACTCAACTAGTTTGGTGGGTTCAATTGGACTACTTTGTTGAGTGGACACCACATGATGAGGCCAGTAGTTGGGCACTATCTGTTTCTGGAACCTCTAACTTACTTTGTATTCATTGAAAAGATCATCATTCATTTGATACATCATCATCATCATCATTATCAAAAGTATAGGATAGGATAGGATAGAAGGATCACAACAACAACATGTTGACTGTCTCTAGGAGTATCTTACCAAGAGTGTTGTTTCCTAGTAGTAGCAGTTGTAAATCAACTACTACCACGACTACTACTAGCCTACTACATCTAAACACTCATCATCAACCTTTCGGACATGTATCAGCCAACTATGTTAGTAATAGTAGTGGTTCAACTACAACAACAACTACTTCATTACTAAAGATAAATGTTGGAGACAAGGCATCAATGTCAAAGACCTTTGGAAAGGATGAGGTCAAAGCATTTGCTCAACTATCAGGTGATCACAATCCAATACACTTGGATGAAGTCTATGCAAGCGGCACCCGATTCAAGCGACCACTCATTCATGGCATGTTAGTAGCATCAATGCTCTCATCCACAGTGGCTTCTAAACTACCAGGTAGGTAGGATGTGAGGCATGCATTCATTCATTCATACATTGACATTATTCATTGTGACAACAGGTCCTGGAAGCATATACATGAAGCAAGAGTTGAACTTTATCAAACCAGCATATGTTGGAGACACGATTAGAGCAGAGGTAGTTGTTGAGAGTATCGTTGGATCAAAGATACTGCTAAAGACAACTTGTATAGCGATCAGTCCAGAGACTGGCGATGAGACTGTGGTGATCAGTGGCCCTGCTCTAGTCTATCATCCAGATGTAAAGGGCAGTAACAACAACTAAAGATATATAATATAGATATTACAAACAAGGAGGTGATGTAGGATAGTGGATACCCTACTACTATATCTCTTTGTTTATTTTGGTAGCGCCAAGGTTGATCTTCAGGACCATCTTCTTCTTTGGTTGATCGGCTGCAGCTGGTACGGCACTGGCATCGCCTGTAGACTCGGCCACATGTGGCGGCGTCGATGTGGAGGTCGTGGATGATGTAAGTACAGGTGTTCCAGTCACCGACTCTATTGGTTGCGTGGCACTGGTAGAGGACTCGAGTACTGGTGTAGTTGGCGATGTTGTGCCACTCTTGCTCAGTGGCTTGATGATGATCTTTCGCTTCATCTCTGCTGGACGCGGTTGATCGACCACGACCAATGGCGACGTGTCCTGGTGGACTGCTGCGGGTGCGGTTGCCACAACCACTGGTATGCTTGAGTCGGACTGCTTGATGCGAATGGGGAACTTGAGCGACGACTTGAGCGGCACCTGTCCACCCTCAACCTTGACAGCGGGCAATGTAGTCTCTTGAGTGTGCTCGATGACTTGATGCTTGTCTCGCTCCTGATCGCGCTTGATCTGTGCTTGTTGTTCGGCGGCAGATGGTTCCTTGTCTCGTCCATGATGTGATGATCGCTCCCTCTTCTCTCTATGCACACGATGCTCGCTTCTATGTTCACTCTTGTCCTTGTGCTCGCTCTTGTCCTTGTGTTCAGTCTTGTGTTCCTTCTGCGCACTGTCAACGCCAGAGTGGCTGCTGCGCTCTCTATGCTCTCGTGGTTCGCGATGTTCTCTAATGGGGTGGGCATCCTTCATCACCATGTCATCAAGCTCCTCCTCCTTGATATCCCTAAACTCTCTTGCACTGAGCTTGGGTGTGTCCCTTGTCTCGCCTCTACTCTCTCTGCTCTCTCTATTGTGCTCCCTCTCGCTTCTGTGCTCCCTGTGCTCTCTATGTTCACTGCCATGATGCTCCTTTCGTTGCTTCTTCCTTTCTCTCGATCGCATGTCTCTTTGCTTGAGGTCTTCAATGAATTCCAAGTCCTTCTTAAAGTCCTCGTCGTTCTCCATTTCAAGTTGGAGGTCGTCCAGTGACGCCAGGTATGCATCGCGCTCCTTGTACTCGCGATTCAGCTCCTTGGTGAGGTCACGAGCAATGTCCTTGTCCAGACTCTCGATGGTCTGTTGCGGGTCTCTATGATCACGATGGTCCTTCCTGTCGCGCTTCCTAGACTTCATCTCTCTGATCAGGTCCTTGAAGTCCTCGTCATTGTCCTCCTTGATCAGCTGTCTCAACAGCTCATCCTTGGAGTCTCCCAAGTCGAATGGGCCCTCTTTGTGTGGGGTGATGTCCCTGTCCCTTGGTCTGGATGGCTCACCAGAGGACGCTGTTGTTGAAGTTGTGGTAGTGGAGGTGGTCGTGGTTGTGGAGGTGGTTGGTAGATCGCCAAGCTCCTGCATATCTGGTGGCAGCATATCATTGGCCTTCCTCTTCTTGAGCATTGACGTTGAGGCCGAGGACGAAGATGACATCGATGAAGGGTGTCTGTCCAACGAGGATCTGTGAGGGTTGCCAGGCTTTGAATGGGACGGCATGTCATTCGGGCCTTTCCTCTGACTTGACGAAGCATTCTTCAACTTCAGCTTCCTTCGGTGCTCAATGATGCCAGGTGTCTTGGGTCCATACAGATACCTGTATATCCTCTGGAGGGCAAGCCGCAGCTGGAAGTCATAGCATGTGGCGCTTGAGCTAATGGAGTGAGGGGGATTAGTACTGGAGTCACATTCCAAACTTGTCAATGAATCAATCAATCACATACTTCAAGTATGTCCACAGTCTCTCCACTAGATGGTGGTCGTCTCTGAGCAAGGATATGTATTGCCTGTCATCGAGAGATGGAGGTGGAGTACCAACAAGGCTGAGAAGGAAGTTCTTGACCTGATCATTGATTGATTGAATGTTAGTCGTTTGTCGCACATGCATGAGCGTAGGATGCCTGGTATCTTGTCACTTACAACTAGTGAGCTCTCCTTGTCGAACTGATCGAGCATGTAGCTAAAGTGTCCGGACTTGACGGTGATGTTGGTGTATTGTTGGAAGAGGTAGGAGAGACGGTAGTAGCAGGCGAATGCGGCCATGCGGACCTTCTCGTGGTGGCGTGGTTGTGTGTGCTCCAGGAAGAACTCAAGGTCGACGGGAATGTACTTTTGTGCCTGGAAGTGACAGAGGGCGTTGAGACACTCTACCGTGATGACGTTCTTGTAGCATGGGAACAGCTGGTCGAACTTGAGATAGCGGTTGGTCTGCTTGAGCATCTTCTTGATCAGTGCCTGGTTGTTGGTGAGCACATTGGTGAACGATGATATGATCGCCGCCAGGTAGTAGCAGTCCGAGTACTGGTTGGATGAGTTGTCGTTGTCCTTGAGCACGTCGATCAGGAAGAGGATGGCGTCGGCGGGTGTTCGACCCTCCTTGTCCTTGACCAAAGACAATGATATCGGTGTGATCTTCTTGATGTAGTATCCAACAAAGTCGGAGAAGTTGTTCTCGTCCAATAAATGACTCTCCGCGTTGAAGTACATCGACTTGAAATACTTGACCATCAGATCAATGCCCTCATAGTTTGTTTCTTTACATGTCTGTTTGTTTGGAGTTGAGTAAGTGATTGATTGAGTGATGGTTGAGAGGAGGTACACTTACCAGCTTTGATATGACCATGGCAGCGTCCATTCTGGCTTTGTAGTATTGTCTTTGATTGGAGAAGAACTTGAAGACGGCACGGAGTGAGGTCGAGCTGACAAATGTGGAGAGACCGCGCAATGCCTCGCCCTGTGCAATCACATCTCGATCCAACTCCAACTGATGTATCCACATGTACTCTGGCTGCTTGAAGGTGATCTTGTGCAGCCACTCAATGTCTGGGTCAAGACGGAGCCACAGCAACGGCGTCTCACGCTTCTGCGACAGATCGATCTCCATCTCCTCGCCATCGTCCTGTCTGATCTTCTTCTTCTTGCTCTTCCTGATTCTTGAGTGGCAGGGGAAGTCAAACTCGAAGCAGTCATCATCAATGTTGATCGTGTGCTCATAAGTCTTGTCCAGCTCAGTGATCTTGAGCATGACTGTCGTCGATATCTTGTCCTCTGGTCGATGATACACCTGTTTCAGAGCGAACTCAGTCTGATGTCGCTTCCTGTTGAAGTAGAATCCGCACACCAAGTTGGGAGTACACTTGCCAAAGCTGGATTGATTGAATGATTGATTTGTTAGTCACGCATGGCGGTCAATGTGCCAGCCAACAAGTATTACATACATCCACTTCTCAGAGAACTGTTTGAGATCATTTCCAGTGAGTGTCTTGATCATCTTGAGGAACTTCTTTGTGGGCATGATGGTCTCGATGGGTTCGTTGCCAGTCTGACTGACGAGCATGCTGTTAAGTACCTTACGCAGACCATCTTCGGTGATCCTTCGCTCTATCATGTAGATGACCAGCGGTGCCTTTCGTCGCTGGAACTCAGAGAACAGGTCGATGGGGTGGGAGAAAAGCTCAGTGGAGATGGGCGGCTGCATGCCCGTGTCCAGACGGCAGACGTAGTCGATGTCCTTGGCCAGCTGGTAGCGATAGTGATTGATGCCGAATGTCTTCTTGATGAACATCGAGGCCAGATGACCCGACAGACCTTGGCTCATCCATATATCCATCCACGTCTTTGCGCCAATGTACCATCGGAACCATTGCTCGGCCAGCTGGCTCGCCATGATGGTACGTGTGTCGAACGTCTGATCGATGATGCGTGGCGAGTGTAGCAGCTGTGCGCTGAGCACTGCCAGCGTTGAGTAGCTGGACTGGCTGTCGGGCAGGTCGTCGACAAACACCTGCTTGTACGAGCTGTAGGGGAACTGCGAGCCGAGGTACTCCTCATAGAACTTGTATGCCGTCGAGAGGAAGTGCACTGAGTGCTTCATGTCAGACAGCCTGTGCGGCAGACAGAAGTGGTTGACGCCGTTCAGCACGGGGTCTGGGTAGATCTCGAACGGGCCCACTGCAAAGCCGATCGCTGGCGCGCACGTTGGTATGTCCTGACGATAGTGGAAGGTGTTGCGTGTCTCGTCGTCGGTGGCTACCTTCTCGAGCAGCTGACCCGACGACACTACGACGAGGTCTGAGCTGGTGGTCAGATCGAGCTCCCACGTGCACTTCTCGCCAAGGAGATCGCAGCATGGCAGCCACATTCGCGTGCTGTCTGGCTGTGACATTGTGTAGCAGTGTGCTCTTCGATTGGGCACCTCGCTGTCGGCGGGCACAAACACCAGGCCGCCCTTGGGCGACACCAACTTGTAGTGCACCTTGACAAAGAGTGCTGAGAACTGAATATGTTGTCTCTGTGATGATGATTGTTGGTTCGCTGTTGATTGCTGTCTCGTCAGCTGTTGTGATTGTGAAGGTTGTGGAGTCGATTGAGATGGTCCAGTACTTGTGGCTGTCGTGGTTGTGGCTGTGGCTGTGGCTGTGTCTGTGTCTGTGGTTGTGGTTGTCGCTGTGGATGTCGAAGTCGCTGCTACTGGTGTGGCTGCTGCATTGTCCACACTCTCGCTATTGGTATTTGGCTTCTCCTCATTGTTTGTTGTGTTCCCATTCATCTGAGTGTTTGAATTAGTAGTTGCTGCGGCTGTTGTAGTTGCCGTCGATGTGGTTGATGTTGCTGGAGTTGATTCCTGTGATTTGGATGTGAGTATGATCATTCTTCAATCACTCGATCAATCGATTAAACATACATTTGGTGCAGCTGCTACACCTTCGTAGAAGGTTACTGATGCTGGGATGTCGATGATCAGCTCACCCTCGTCAGAGTAGTGTGTGGCGGCACGGGTGTAGGCTAGGTAAGAGTCCATGTCTCGGAGGTCAGTCGAGTCGACGACACATTCTAGATAGTTGCGCATGGTGAACTGCGTGTCCACATTGTTGACCTCGACTCGCGTCACCTGTAGTTGCCTCGAGTTCAACCTGATCTTATCCTGTCGAAGCTTTCTTGTCTGTGGCTGCACTATCAGCTCTGTGTATCCCTCGATCGTAGCATTCTCCACATCGATACTCAACACGACCTTTTGGTGTATCAGTTTGAATCCCTTCTTTATCTTGCTTGTATTAACTTGTTGTTGTTGTTGTTGTAATTGTTGTTGTTGTAGTAGTTGTTGTTGTTGAAGTTGTTGATGATGTTGTTGTTGCGGAGGTGGTAGTTGTTGTTGTTGATGTTGTGAGTGTTGTTGATTGTAATGATGACCGCCGTCTCTATTATCTCTATTATCTCTATAACCATCTCTACCATCTCTACTATCTCTAACATCTCTATTATCTCTGTATGAGTCCCTGTAGTTGTCTCTACTATCTCTCCCATCTCTACCATCTCTGTTATCTCTGTTATCTCTGTAAGAGTCTCTATTATCTCTACCCTCTCTATTGTCTCTACTATCTCTGTTATCTCTGTTGTAGCTGTCTCGATTGCTGCTATTGTATTGATGTGATGAGGATGATGAGAGTTGCCTACTGCTACTCCCAAAGTGTTGTTGTTGTTGATGATGATTGCTCATTGTCTTCTTGAAAGTGTTGTTGTTATTGATGAGTTCATTATCTCTCTCTAGAGAACTCATTTAAATACATTGATCTGTGAATGTTCACTGCAAAGCCAAGTGATTGATGATATTTCAAATCTTAATTTATGGGTTACTTTGGAAATTATTATTATCTCTCACTTTGAAAGCAAACATCTAGAGACATAAACAATGATGATCTTTCCATCACTGTTGTATAAACATATACTCAGCATCATCTGGGATGATTGGGACATCCAAACATGCGATATCAACTATGATTTTCAGGAACACTATCAACTTCAGGAACAATATTGTTGGATGTTGTCGATGCGTCTAATCAGTAGATACTCCAATCAGTTGGTGCAATCATTCAATCATAGTCTCATCTTTGAGGACTATTCAAATGAACAGACACTGGCGCATGTTGTTGAGCGATTCCTTCGTGAGCGCGATCAACAACTACCCACCAGCCACTGGCATGCCTCAATGTTCAAGACGATATCGATGGTTGCGACCTGCCTGGGTGACCTAGCGTCTGTTCTCGACAAGCAGGACAACAGGGACGTTGTGATCACTGCTCTCAAGGAACTCTTCACTGCTGCTGGATCAGTGGAGCAGCAGCCTCTAATCGAATCAATCCAATTGGATATCGAGAATGAGCCAGAGGCATCACTCATCATCGCAGAGAACATCCCTATTCGCCAAGTCTTTGCCAAGATTAATCTGGACGATGCCAAGTATGAGGACTTGCGCACCCTTGAGCACTTCACAAGTGACATATTCAACTTTGACGAAGACATCCAAGAGTACATGCTCTTTAATCCAAACCTAGAAGCCACGGTGGAGGACGACAAGATCCTGCCTCTCTTTCACGCACTTGCTCGCCATCAGACCCTTGAGCGTCTCGAGTTGACGGAGAGATCTTATTACGGAAGGGACCTGCTCAAACACTTTATCCTGTTTAGCGTGCTCTTCTCCTCACCATTCAAAACCCTGACGTGGCTTCATATCTCATCGGATCCATCAAATGAAGGATGGACAACTCTCTGTAGGTTTGCCTGTGATTGCAGCGACTTCTTCTTCCGTGGACTCCAGAGACTCGATGCCCTCTGTCACCTTGGCCTTTCCTTCGAGTACATCATGTTTAGTCCACGTGAAGAGCACATCGTGCAGCGATTCTTTGACAATCTACTCGCGCTTCTTCAGAACAACGACAAACAACCCAATCTCAACTCTGTGCAGCTTCGCATCATGACGGATAGGTACTCCAGGGTGCTCGAGTATGAGGACCTTCGTCCAGATATTCCAACATACCTTCTCCAGAATGGCAACTCCAAGTTTCGACGAGTGTCACTATATAAGTTGGACAGAACATTTGAGGTTATAAACAGACTCGAGCATCTTTATACTTTCGATGGCAGCAAGGTGGAGCTTCTCAACAATATCAGCTCCCTCGAATTTGGCAAGTTGTCGTTGGACATGATGGTGGCAATCATCCTCTCCAAGGACTCGGCGGTTCGCTACCTTAGTGTTGGATCTATCCAAGGCTATTATGATGACCCATTTGACCGACTCAGTGATGCTCTCCAACAAAACACAACACTGGAAAGACTGTCATTCGCATCAGGCTCTTCATACCAATTGGACCAAAGTCCATCTTTCAAGCGCTTCATTAATGTCATTGCCAAGCATCAATCAATCAGAAACAAGACAACAGTCCTGATTGATATAAACATCGAAGTTTAGTGATACAGATACAAGGAAATTAAGTTATTGTTTAATTGGAGGATGTCTGTCTGATGTCCATTCCACGACATAACATCGACTTGGACTTAGAAGCAGAATGAATCCAAAAGGATACAGCAACAGGTGGATAGACCACGTGCAGCATATCCAACTTGTGACATGTCCAGAGAACGATTGTGACAGGTGACGGCTGTGACTGAAAATAGGAGTTGGCTGGAGAAATGGAAGCTGGTGTCGAGGGCGACTGCCAGCTGGTCGTTGAGCTCCTCAGACAGCGTGTTTTGCGAGAGGTCCGCTTGGAAGGCCGATATGACGGCGCGTATCTCCATGACATCCTGGGCGATCATCTGTGCAGGGATGACCATCTGCAGGTCGTGCTGCTCGCTTGAGTACAGCGACAACGACTGGATCGACTTCTGGATCGACGCGAAAAGTGGCAGCAGAACGCCCTCTTTGGGCAGGCCGACGTGCGACGACTGCTGGTTGTTGGAGCGGTAAAAGTCGATGGAGCCACGTAGTTGCTTAGCAGCGCTCTCTACCAGCTCGTGCTCGGCCTCCTGCTCGAGGAGGGGCGTGACGCGCGATGGTACCATTGTGGAGATCGTTGTCTTGATCGAGCTGAGCTGCTCGGCGATGATCTTGCCCAGGGCGATCAAGTTCTCAGGTGACTTTTGCGTGTCACGGTCGCCCAGGATCGAGAGTACCATAAGCGACTTGAACGTGCGGGCCACCAGCAGACACGAGTCGGACAAGCGTTTGGCCAGCGCGGGGCTGCGGCAGACAAACACTCGGGCGCTGACATGGCGACAGAGCTTGGCAATGTTAGTCAGCACACCTGGTGGGATCGATGTGCGGTACGTAATTGCGTTCATTGCCAGACGACAGGAGAGCGCACACTCGGCGATCGACGTGTTGATCGCGTCATCAGTCACTTCGAACCAGCAGTTGTACAGCCACTGAAGTGAGCCGACTAACGCGGCCACCAGACGGATCACCTCGGTCTGCTCAATCCTGTTGAATAGTCGTAGCTTGAGTCCATCACGCACATTCTTCACTCGCTCGCTGATCGTCGCCACGGCCTCCTGATTGATCACCGACTCCATGAACGAAGTGTTCTCAGCATCACCAATGATGGGCAGGAAGTGTGCCAGCACGTTGCCACACTCGTCTACAGCCTTGGCAATGTCGTCGTACCTGATTTTGTCCGAGCATATGGCCACGATCGACAGCTTGTATGTGATCTCCAGCCACAGAAGACTGATGTCCTTGACGCGAGAGTAGTCTTCGGGCAACAGTGTAGTCGCGGTGATGTCCAGCTGCACAGGTCGCGTGTAAGTCTTGCCCGAAGCTGTTGTTATGGGCGCAGGCGCAACCGTGGAGATAACTCCGATGGGTGGCGAGCGCATGGCTGTTGACGAGGTCGATGGTGGTGGAGAGCCTCCCAGCTTGGAGAGGTTTGGCGACGAGGTTGTTGTGACTGATCCGACGCCGCCAGGTGGCGATCCAGGAGGACTGGAGGTGGACGCGCCGCCAGTCGAGTTTGAGATTGAGATTGAGTTGACCTGCGTGGTCAAAGTCGTAAGGTTGGGCGATGATGTCGCTGCTGGTTTGTACTGGGGTATGGACGATGATGATTTCGCTTGATACTTCTTCTGATAGGCTTCCTTATACTTGACCTGGAACCTCTTTGGCAAGCTCTCCAATATCCTCTCTGGTGTACGTCTATCCCTTGACTCGCAGTTCAAATCAGCACCTCTTGACATCAAATATATTGCAATATCCTCTTGTTTCTCGCTTACTGCCACTCTCTTTAGTGATGCTATAATTGGCTATTATGATGTGTGTGGAGTGTGAGTGAGTGATCACCAATGTTAGATGTGATCGGATTGGACACATGACACACATACAGTCTCTACACTCTTTGGATCTTTATAATTGATGCTTGCTCCATTGTCTAACAAGTGAACTACACAATCATAGTGGTCACCTTCAATTGCCCAATGTAGTGCTGACTTGCCATCTGGATATGTTTGAATGATTAGTGACTAAACATGATTGATTGATTGATTGGACACCTGATACATACCTTTATCGACTTCATTGCCTCTGACCTCATTGGGGACATACTTCCTAATGGTCTTAATGTCACCCTTCTTTGCAGCCTTGCATATATCCTTTGTCATTGTATGTTTGTTTGTAATTGTCTCGAGAGATATAGAGATTGTTCGGTCTAATAGTTGTAATAAATAATGTTGTTGGATGATTGTTTGTTGTTATAAATAAATAAATATATGTTACAGGTGTGTGTGTGTGTGTGTATATCTTTAACAATGATATAATGAAGATATAATTAGAGTGATTGTATGGGTCTGTGTATGTGTGATTGATTGATCAATGATTGTTTGTGTGTGTGAATGAGTGGGGTAGCGGGGTTGATGGGTGTGTGGGATGGCAAACCGACACACATCTGGATTCTCCAATGACACCCATCCATCAATTCAAAGAGGGATAGAAAGTTTATTTGAAAAACTGTCACTTCACCAGCTCTATGTCCGCCCCTGTTACCATGTCTGCTGCTGCGTCTACATTGTCCTCAACAGCAACAACTTCTTTGTCAAGACAGTCTACACTATGCTTGTGGGAGTCTACCTCACTGATACCATTGTCAATTGGCATCACAGTGGCAGGCTCATAATCACATACTTGGCAACGAACATCCAACAACATATCAGCTTGAGTACGAACTACTTGAGGCTGCTGCACTGACTCTGAGGACACTTGAATGAGTTGTTGTGATTGCTGCTGTAGACTGTCGCTTGAGATGCTGATGGAGGTGTCGATGGTGAGTGATGAGGGGGATGGCGTTTGGACGGGCTCCCTCTTCTCCACAAGGTAGAATGTCGTCATGTCTCCCTTGCCTTTGACACGGATCACACCTCGCTCCTCGAGGACGAAGCCCTTCCTGAGTATCCGGCTCACCTCTTTGGTCACCTGTATCTTGCCTGGCGGGGCCGACGTCTGCATGCGGGATGCTGTGTTGGCAGTGTCGCCCCACACATCAAACTTGGCGCGCTTAAGTCCAATGCATCCGGCCACACATGGTCCGAAGCTGATGCCCACCTGCACATTGAGATGCTCATCCAGACGCATGACATACTCCTTGACGGTGAGTGCCATGTTGGCGGCATTGGCCAAGAACATCTTTGGGTGTTGGAGTGGCAGCTGACCAGAGGTCTGCAGGCCGGACGCCAGCATGTATGTCGTACCAATGGTCTTAATCTTCTCCATCCCAAACTTGGACAATTGTGCATCCAGTATTGAGAATATATAGTTCATGTAGGACACCATCACTGATGCGCCCATCGTTGGCAACTTCTCGAATCCAGTGATATTAATAAACATAATGGCGACATGGCTATAATTCTGTGCGATCAACATGCCATTTCCATTGCCTCTTCCTCTTCCCTCTCTTGCCAGTAGTTTCTCAGAGATTGATGTAGGCTAATGATTGATTGAGTGAGTTAGTGTGATGATGGAATGATTCCAGCGTGTGATGGCATGACAACACTTACAAGAATGTTCTCGAGTAGTTTGGATGACTTCTCTCGCTCCTTTTGAATGATCAGACCTTTGAACTTGACGTTGGACTTGATTACCCATGCCTTGCGCAACAACAACTTCATTCCATAACTTGAACATAGTTGGATGAGTGGAATAAGGACGATTCCAATGTAGTCCGTAAGGAATATATGTTCAGGTAGCGATGTGGACACAAATGTACTGCACAGGAAGAAGACGACTATTTGTTTGATAGATAGATTGATTGAGTTAGAGCATGTGAGCGATGAGAGATGGATCACATCCACAACATAACATACTTATAAGGGTGAGGTTGGCTACGGACTCTGCAAAGAATGACATGGCGTGGAAGACGTTGGCATAGAGGAAGGTCATGGTGACACGGATCATGGATGAGCGTGCCAGTGGGTTGCCATAGCGCATCAACTCTAGAATGGTACCAACTCCAAATAACATGGTCATGAAGAAGAAACTAAGTTGGTATACGATGCCAATCTTGAATAGGCGGGTGAAGGACAGCATCATGAAGATGGCAAAGAAGAGGCCCACTCCAATGTAGATGTTGGTGGCGTTGAGTATTGGTCGCGACTGCATTATGTAGTCGTCAAAGAAGAACTCGGCGTGTAGCATCATGCCCATCAGAAGGAATAGCTTGGTCTCCACAACAGTCTTGTCCAACACATATCTCTGATACGCGCTCTCCACTCTGGGGTTCCTGAACTTGACGGCCACGCGATTGAAGTTGGTGTACTCCTTGAAGCAACGGTCCACCCCACTCATGTCCTCCGAGAACAGACCCCTGCTGCGCGACTTCTCGGTATCTTTGAAGAAGATTGAGTTACCATGCTTGAAGGGAACCATGAGTATGTGCACCATTGAGTCGTTCTTGTTCCATAAGTCCGACTTTGCTTTGGACTTGGTCCTTGGTTTGACTGATCCAGCGCCAGCAGCGCCACTGCCGCCACCTGCACTGCCAGATTGTTTGAGTGATGTTGCGTTGGGTACTCCAAGTGCGGTGGTGTTGTTGGCGGGGTCGGTAGACTCTTGTAACTTGGCATCGTCCACTGGATGTGGTGACAACAACACAGTCTTGAAGTCCAGACGACAATCAGAGTTCTCTTCAATCGTTCCATAATTGGCGTCTACAGGCAGTTTCTCCAGATGCTTCTCACACAAGTGTATCTTGCCTGGTGTGCCATTCTGTTCCAGGGTATGCGCAATGGCGATGGCTTCGCCCCACACATCAAACTGGAACTTCTCACATCCAATCACTCCACCAATGACTGACCCAGTGGCAGCTCCAACACGTAGCTTGATCTAAAGTGATTGAATGGGTGTGAGTGGGGAGGGAGGGAATAGTTCCGAATGGTGATTGGGACACATACCTGGACGTTTAGACAGTTTGATGTGAGGATAGGCAACCTGAGGATGTCCGAGGCAACCTCGACTATGGCCTTGAAGTGTTGGGTGTTCTCGATGGTCAGTCCACCGGCACACACGTATGAGTCACCATCAGTCTTGATCTTCTCGCAGTGATGTAGTTCGACAACACGATCAAACTCAGTGAACACCTCATTCAACAGTCTGACCAGCTGCTCGGCCTCGACCCTCGACGCCAATGTGGTGAACTCAACAATGTCGCAATACAGTATCGAGCAGTTTGGGAAGTGCTTGGCAATGGGTGGAGGTGGCTCTGATATCTGCTTGGATGTGGTGACTGTTGATGCAGCCTCCTCTCTACTACTAATGGTATTGGCGCGGCCAGCCCTAATAGTCCTCGTTGTCGAATGTTCGTTAATCATCTTGATCACAAACTCTGGTAATATATTGGCCAACAACTGTTCAGTCTTCTCCTTTTCCACCTTCAGTCTTTCAGTCTTTCTTTGAAGTCTCTTGCTATCCACAAAGCTCTGTTAATGTTTGATCATTGATTGATTGATTGATTGGAATGATTCCAGATGAGGTGGGGAGAAGTGGGTTAGTGTTTGATTGAGTGATTGGCATGATCCCAGAGTTGATTGAGTGAGTGGAGTAGTTCCAGTGTTTGGGATTATTCCAGTGAGTGAATGGACTTACCTCTTTCCTGGACTTCTCCAAGATGTAAAGATGTGTGGCACCAACTAGGAAGATGGTTAGGACGTAGAGGATGAAGGATATTAGGTTGGGCGTGTCAAGACTGGACTGCATCAGGAGGAAGAATATGAAGAGGACCGCATGTACAAGGTTGAGTAGCACCATCCATACAAAGAGTAGACAGCCAAGTGAGTATAGACAGCTGAATACAACACTATACAGGAAGATGATGAATGTGATCGTGGCATTATGGTACTCGAGCAGAATGGATAGGAACAGCGTAGTGAAGTTGAATAGGAACAGTGGATGGTACGTATGCATGTAATATCGTTTGTTGGACAGGAAGCTGAGGAACAATGAGAAGGCAAACACGTTGAAGCAGAATATTCTTACGGCCAGCAACATGAACACGCTGACTTTGAATATTCCATAAGACACTGCCAGTATACCGATCAGATTGGTCATCCTCAGCAACATCATCTGCTTGGCAAAGTGCACCTGCAAGTATTCCTGTTCCAGCCTATAAGGATGCAGTCTAAGTGTGTATCTATTGAACATCCTATCGCTCTTCTTCAATGTTTGTTCGTCTGGTACATTGATTGATTGATTGAGGGAATGATTGAGTGAGTGTGTGTGAGATGGCGGGTTGGGCTGGAATCATTCCACACCCACCAATCATACATACCTGCATTAATCAAGGGCTTGTCGCTCCAGACCATGGGGTTCTCGAGGTCCACATGTGATGCTGTTGATGTGTTGTAGCTTGATCGAGTCTTTGTTTTGAACTTGGTCCATAGTCTTTGAAATATATTCATTCTCTTGTATTCTTCGTCATGTTCCAGTCCCACCATTCCATCTTGATCATCGTCATTCTCATCATCAGCATTATCGTCCAACTCCTTTTCCAATGATTGTTCTATATCAGGTAATTGATTACTAAAGTCTTCGAACCTAAGTTGATGCAATGTCGTTGAGTCTGACAACTCTGAAGTCTTGAGAAAGTTCAACTTTTGATATATCGTCGCTGTGACCTCCTCTTCTGATGCCGTATCGTTGGCATTCTGATTATAATTATTATTTCCATGCTGTACATGTTTCTTTCCACCTCCACTATTATTAATATTATTATTATTATTATTATTATTACTACTACTGCTGCTGCTACCTTTATCCGATGACATGCTGGCACAGTATATTGAGTCGCCCAACTGCATTATATTATTTCCACTATGTTGTTGTTGTTGCTGTTGTTGTTGCTGTTGTGGTTGTTGTTGATGTTGCCTTCCATGTATTATATGATGGCGATAACTTATAAGTGATGACCTGAGTGACATTGTTTGTTTGTTTGATTGAATGATCTATATCTCTCTCTGCCTATTAAGTTAGAGAGTTGAACTAGAGCTGTCTTCGAAACACCTGTCTGTGGAATAGAAATAAGAAAATATTGATATAACTCCAAAGGTTGGAAAGAAGTATGGTATGTATGGCTGGCTGGCTAGCTGGATGGATGGATGACGCCAAAGTTTGGTTGATTGGATGATTGATGGTCAAGCCAGACTGATAGTCAGTCAGTCTCAGTCCAGTCAAGTCAACCAGTATGTGTGTGTAGGTGATCTTGATTGTTATTTACATAACATCCATCAACATCAACATCAATAATAATAATAATCACCATCACCAACACACGCAACACGAGTGAGAGTGCGATAGAGATTGAGACATAAGTAGTTGGAATGTGGGTTGAGTGTTGTATGTGAATGGAATTGGACATGGACATGGACACGGCAAGGAGGACAACTACAACAATAACAACTGTTTGGTAAGTGAGTGCGTCGCCATGAATCAGTGTGTGAGTGGATGGGGCAGTTGGTGGAAGATGTTAGTATATCTACATATGGAGTCACACTATCGTGTGTCTTTGTGTGTCTCTCTCTCTCTTCATTCATTCTGCCTACTTACTGTTGACTGACTGACTGACTGACTGACTGTCTGACTGATTGATGTCTCAGACACACACACACACACACACTCACACACTAATCAGACAACAACAACTATTATGCTCCACTACCAACAACCACAACCAATCATTCGAGTTTAGTGTTAGTGTTAGTGTGAGTATGAGTGTGCGTGGGATTGATCATGATAATGATCACTTCACTACTTACTTACTACATACTTGGACAACCGGATGCATGGATGGATTGGTGAGTGTGGGGGGTGGGTTGGGAGGTATAACCATCTGATCAGCTGATTGAATGAGTGATTGATTGATTGAGTGATTGGCAAAATGCTATTCCGGCTTGGACATGTTATAAGGATCGATCACCACCAACTACTGCTATGTTTGAGTACATGTTTATGAGATTAGCAGTGTCCATGTTATGTTATTATTATTATTATTATTATTATTATTTACAGGATACATGGATTGATGGATGGATGGATGGAAGTTGTCGTCGTTGTCGTCGTCGTCATCGTGTCTCGATGTTGATTGATTTGATTGGAAGGTAGTAGGGGACCTTTTGTTTGATTATCTCCTATTATATAAAGTTGATGGTGGTTCTCCGGTTCCTATTGATGATTGTGATGTTGTTGTTGATGTTGATTGTTGTGATGTTGTTGTTCCTTGGGATAATGATGTTGATGGAGATGATGTTAATGTTGATGTTGATAATGATGTTAGTGGCGTGAGATCTTTCAAACCACGCAACATTGCATCCAGTGATTCGAGATCATCTCGTTTGAGCTCAGGTATATCCCTCTCGAGATGTTTGGCGATGGCTTGCACACGCCTGACGTCAAGGTCACTGTCACAAAAGGTGATGGCAATGCCCGAGCGGCCAAACCTGCCAACACGGCCCACACGGTGGAGATAGGTCACTGGATCAGGTGTTTGCTTGGGGTCCAGTGGCACATCATAATTGATCACCAGCGATACTTGAAGGATATCAATTCCACGCGCCAGTACATTGGTCGTGATCAGGACCTTTGTCTTGCCCTGTCTGAAGTTGTCAATCTCCTTGAACCTGTTATTACTCTCCATCCTGCCGGTCAATATCGTCACACTGAATCCTTCCTGTGTCATCCTATGATACAATGCCTCCGCCGTCTTAACAGTCTGTGTCCAATGTTAGTCCACCAACTCGAGTCTTGGCACATGATGATGTTTGTTGATACGTACATGGGCAAAGACTATACTCTGGCCAACACTAATGTATGAGTAGAGATCACATAGGATGAGTGGCTTGTTCTGAATGGAGTCGCATGGTACATAGAACTGTCGTATCTTGTCAACGCTGAGTTGATCACGCTTGAGACGAATAGATACGTATGGCTCTGGAACAAACTCTTTGATGTACTTCTCCACGCCAATACTGAATGTGGCAGAGAACAATAGGACTTGTACTGTTGGTAGTAGCAATGACTTGATGGCCTTTGTCTGGCCGTACATTCCACGTGTGTCCACCATGTGATCGGCTTCATCCAACACCAGCATCCTAATAAACTTTGCTTGGATAATTCGTTTCTTCAGCAGGTCCTCCACCTTGCCTGTTGTTCCAACAATGAGTTGGTTCGTCAATGGTCCCTTTGGCACTAGTTTGTTTGTATGATGTTAGACTCCAATCAATCAATCACAATGCATGCTGCTGCACATACATCTAACATCTTTGATGGCCAAAAATGGCTGAATGTTGGAATGCTTCGCCAATGCACAGACTACTGCATGGACCTGCATTGCAAGCTCCAATGTGGGACAGATACACAACACTTGTGGAACCTGCAATCCAGCTTCAATAGTATTAAGCATGCCCAATGTGAATGCGGCTGTCTTGCCCGTTCCAGATTGTGACTGAGCGACCAAGTTTTGTCTGGATTGATGAATGAATGGATGTCACGTGATCGATCGATAGGTGTCAGTGATTGATTGGATTGATTGATTGATGACCACGCCATCATGTATGTGTATATCTCCATTACCTTTGATTGATTATAACAGGTAGTGATGCCTCTTGTATCTTTGAAGGCTTGTTGAATCCCATTGAATAGACACCTTGCAATATCTCTGGCTTCCTGTTGATGAATAGATACATAGCCTGTGTGTTAACAATCACGTGATGATTGAATGATTGAATGATTGATTGAACATTACAATTGAAGCTCTTCAAATGTCTTTACAGAGTAGAGGGGAGAGTTTGGATCAGAACGTTGTATTTCAAGCTGTGTATCATAGTCTGACAAATAATCAGACTTGATAAGTCCTAGTATTGGCTCTGTATGTATGTATAAGTATCTCCATCATTCATTCATTTATTCATTCATACCATCTCCGTTATCATCATCATTTGTATTATCATTATCAGCTGATGGTTGTTGATCAATTTCCATCTTGTATCAATATTGTTGTTGTTGTTGTGTATGTGTATCTGTATCTTGTATACGTATATAGATATTAACTAATAATGAACAAACTAAAGATCTGGTGGTTGCCTTTCAAAGTTTGAATAGCGCGCGCGAGATTTAGTTGGAAGTGCGTGGCGCCACATAGACAACACTCGAGTTATGGGCAACAGATAATATCTTTGTATCTATCTCTCTATTTTTAATGTATCTATCTATCTATCTATCTATCTGTCTATCTCTATTTTACATATTGTCTTGTCTCTACACCCAATGGCATATAATCGCTTGGCAAGCATGAAGTGGAGGAAGTGGAGGTGGCCGCGGCGCCAACACTATCAAAGTACATGCCAATCTGTAGCAACATACTGTTGTGATCATCTGTCAACTCCTTCTTTTGTGGCGCACTCAATGATGATGATAACAATGGTAGCCACTTGCTTCTAAGTGTCAACAATTGATCTAATATACAAACTATCGTAGCATTGTTTGACTTGACCGTGGTCCATCCATGTGATCCTAAGGTTAGGTATATGAGTGAGTATGCTAATGATTGAGTGCGAGTGATGAGCGAGACACCTACCATTGGGCACAGTCGTTAGGAAGTGGTATATGTGTATACGGAAGGGCGTGGAGGAGAGGAAGGCGATCTTGGCGAGGGCGTCGACACTGGCCATACGGATCTGCCATGGGTGGAAGATGGCGTATTGCTCGAGACGCAAGATGATGGAGTTGAGTGCCTGATCTGTGACTGGTTGGTTGTCACCAGCCTCACCCTCCAACGTGATCTTGTTGGCATTGTCGCCGAGGAATTGAACAATGTCCTTGAGGATCTCGAGACTGACCACGCGGAAGTCTGGATGGATGGAGCGATCGAGCACGTCGAAGCAGTTCTGCAGGACACGCTCGCGACCCTCGCGACCAAACTCGATGATCTTGGTCCAGATCTGAATGGCCAGTGGCGTATCAACCTTGTGCGGCACAATGTCGATCCAGTCATAGACGAGCTGCAGCACGGATGGTGCCAGCACAGGCGTGACGACCGTGCGCTTGTACAGCTCCATGAACAGTTCCTTGAACAGCAGTGCTGGGTGACATTGCTCGCGCAACTGATTGCGGAAGCATTCAAAGAATGTGCGAGACGCAGGACACAGCGTCGATGGGCAAAGCCAGACGAGAGCGCGCAGTGCCTGGATGCGGATGGAGATGTTGGGGGAGATGGAGAGCAGGCCCATGATCGACGACGTCAGCACCGAGAAGGGGTGTGTGAGTGACGACGGAATCGTCTTGTCCACCTCGGTCCACGTGCCGATGGCGGGTGAGCCGTCCGCGGCCTTGGGATAGGCGTGGCGCACGTACGAGTGAGACAGAGCGTTGACCAGCTTGCAGACCATGTGCGTGAAGGGGATGGACTGCTGGGCGGGATGCGCCGTGAAGTGAGTGTTGAACGCGTTCTTGATCTGGTTGCAGATGCCGGTGATCAGGGGCACAGCGGTTGGCTGTGTGTCGTAGTGGTTGGGAGTGTCGTTGTCCACGACGATCGCCTCGATCATCGCTGTCTCCAGCGTCTTCCAGGGGAACTTAGTCAGGTTGGATACGGCACTGCACCACACGCCCAAGTTGTTGTCCATCACACTCTGGCATATGTTCTGGAAGAAGTCCTTTCCATCTGGTGACGATGACAATGCAATCATACTACATGTGGCCAAGAAGGTCCTGCGAGCAAAAGGGTCCACCAAGGCCACAGCCTCCTTTCCCCTGTTAGCCTTTAGCAATGGCAAGAATCGTTTGATCGTCGCTGCAATAGTCGCTGGGTCCTAATATGGTTTGGAGGGGCATGTTAGTCACTGATCACACTCCCAATCAATCACACCAACATACATCTTTAGCATAACTGTGAGTCAGGCATACGGCATGCCTTGCGCCAACTGGATCAGCACACTTGATGCCCTCGACGATGGGCATGAACAAGGATGGGTTGTTCTTGAATCTGTTTCGGCAGGCGACAAAGCATGCGTACTGCAAGAGTGCGCGCTCACGTCCCAGATCAGACACCTTGGTGAAGAATCCAACCTTCTTCTTCTGTACCTTGTCGGGGTCTTCGCCAACCTTTCTCAGTATACCCGAGATGACCTCTGTGATATTAGCATCGACCAAAGTATCATTGGGCGCCAACATTGCCGTTGTCTTCAATGATACAACCTTTCGTGATATATCCTTATGTTGCATCTCCTTTGAGAATATAGTCGTTATGTTCTTTATCTCCTGTGTTGTTGGTCACGTGATGGTGATGGATCGAGGGTAGGGTCAGCAAGTGATGTTCATGTGAGTAGCGTGGCGCGTTGGGGCGAGAGGGTGGAATACGAACAGCTGAGTTGTTGAATTGAGCCCTGTATACAGACAACTCAATGAGGAAGTAGTAGGCCAACTTCAATGTCTTCTTGTCGTCAGTCATTGAGATCACTATATGATGATTGAATGATTGAATGAGTGAGTGTCGCGACATGATGCATCACCTCACGACGAGGACATACCTGAGAGTAGTGGATCGAGTAAGTCCTTCTCGACACGGTAGTATGTTAGGTTCTGGAGTGCTGCCTGTATCCTTGAGGAGTTCTTCTTGTCGACGGCCTCTTTGAACGAAGACTTGAGTTGATCGTATGTAGTGCTAAGCTTGGATTGCAGATACTGGCTCTGGCAACGCACTTCGAACAACTCACCAACTGGCACACCTGCTGGTGTTGCGGTTGTAGCCGGTGGCGATGACCTTATATTGGTTGAAGCATTCGATGCTGTAGATGTAGTGCTGCCACTACTACTCGCCAACGATGTTGATGAATGTTCATTTGGAGTTGACATGTTGTTGTTTGGTCGCGCGCGTGTAGTCCTTGGTCCTTCTTTGAAGGTGTCAATGATCCAAATGAATAAGAATGACTATATTAATACAGATATAGATACAGATAGATTGTTGTATAAGTGTGTGTAAGTGGTGGGGTTGGTCGAATGATTTGATTGATTGATCATTCAGTGCACTGCACTCCCACAATCACTTTGTCAAACTTCACAAACATAGAATGGTTCAAATAAATAAATAATGGTGAGTTTATTCAAAGATCACTGGATTGAGTGATGGATGGATGGAGTGATTGACCAATGGTGCGACGTGCGACGAGCTTATGCGGGATGGACATGAGTGACGGGAGTAGGCGGGGAGGACGGCGAGACCAGAGGCGTGTGTGGAGCGCTGGAAGGGCCGCGCGCTTAGATGTTGACGGTGTCAATGGAACCGGCACGGTTGTTGCTGATACCACAGTCAGAGTTTGGATCGGCAGAGATCTTGCCAAATCCGTTCTCACCCCATTGGGTGCCCCAGTTGTTGCGGACGATGTAGTAGTTCTGCTCCTGGTTGTAGCCGACGAGCAAGACAGAGTGGTTGGTGCTGGTGACTGGACCGTCGCAACGGAAGATACCTGAGCGGTAGTCATAGAAGTCGTTGGTTCCGAGCATGGCAACACCGACTGGGCCGAAGGTACGGCACTTGTTGATGATGTCGTCCTTGTTGGCCTCAGAGAAACGGACGTATCCACCACGGACGACAACCTTGTTCTTGTCATAGTGGCACTGACGGTCGAGCGAGCCAGAGTTTCCAACGTATCCGTAGTCGGTCTCCTTCATCAAACCTTGGTCACGGACGTAGATCAGAGCGTCGTTGAGACGGCCTCCAGTGCAGTAGTTGGGGTTGATGGCATCAGAGCAGTCGAGGATCTGCTGCTTGCTGAGGTTTGGACGGACTCCCTCACGCATGGCAACACGTGACTGGACGATTCCGACGGCGGTGAAGGCGAATGAACAACCACAGTCCTTGGTGTCCTCTGGCACGGCGACAACACCTTGGTTTCTCCAGTCGAACGAACCGGTGGATGGGACACGGACCTTGGAGACGAGCTCCTCCTCCTCAGCGTCGACCATCTTGTTGGACTTGAAGCTCAACAGACCGTTGAAGTTGGATGTGGCCAGCTTGGAAGCTGAGGCGTGGTCCTGGGCGGTGTATGGCTGGATTCCAGAGAAGGAACCGGCTGGGTAGTAGTTGCAGGCAACCTTGAAGTTGTTGTCGGCACACTGGACCTTGGAGCAAGCGACCTCTTGGGAGTTAGCCCAGATCATGTTGGTGTAGGCCTGGCAGTTGACGCCATCATCACATGCATTGTCATCAAAGTTGTAGGAGTTCTTGCCGATGGTCAGGGCTTGCATGACGTTGGCGGGCGAGGGGTCGTAGTCAAAGGTGACGACGCTCTCACCAAATGTGCCGGCGGCAGCAGCCTCAGACATGTAACGGGCGCCACATGCGTTGGCGAGGGTGTTGGCGTTGTCCAAGAGTGTGGCGTTCCAGTTCAAGTACTGGTAGCCGCCGTCGACGGGCAGGGGCACTACGCTCATTCTCATAGTGTTCATCTGGTTGACCAGCTGGGTCCTCTCTGTCTCAGAGAAATCGGCCATTCCGACCGAGGCGATAGTGCACAGCACTACCAATGTTAACAACAACTTCATTGTTTTTTTTTTAAAAAATTGTTTGATTAAATAAATAAATAAATAAATAATATTATATTATATTAATTGTTGTTGTTGTTGTTATTGTTGGATGATTGAATGAATGAATGAGTGAATGTTGTTGTTGATATATATTTATGAATGTTGGAAAGTGTAATAAATAAATAAATAGAGGGAGCTGGTTGTAATGACCAAGTCTTGGATGAGCTGTGTTGTTAAGTGTCTGTGGGATCCTGGCTCCTTTATGACGGAAACCCAACCCTTGACCGTCATGGTTCATTCATCGAAGTTGTCCGTCATTCACTCCCTCACTCACTCACCATTGTCGTCAACTTTAGAGATCGACGTACTTGAAGTGTGGGTGTTAATGAGGAGATTGAACGATGTCGTCGAGAGGTGTATATCACTTGATGCTGATGAATATCATATCTATTCAATGTACTTACTTAAAATGAGTATCAATCGATTAGTCATACATAGGTCGCCAGATGACTACAATTGTGTGAATGTATGTTTAGGTTTATCTAATTTTCAAGATGTAAACACACATCCACCACTTCACACCACAAGACACACATTCAATGTCATTCTGACTTTCATTGACCCGACTAACAACAACACCTTTGGGAAGGTGTGCGAATAGGTGTACATTGATATACTAAATGCAAGAGATACAGATTCACAAATATATATATCATTTGCCACACATATGATGATGTTATCATATCATATTAATGCCACCCTCCCAAAAAGACTGACTACGATGAAGAATTCGATGCTAACAATTAATAATAGATCGATATCATATGGTATGATGAGTGTATACCCGTCTGGTTGACGGGTCATGTGTCATCCACTGTGTGTGTGGGCGGAGACATGCACTGACGGATACTTATCAAGTCCAAATTCAAAGTTATTCTAAACCATATAGCCACCTGTTGTGACCTCAGTCCAATTCACTTCACTTCCACTCTTCACTCCTATAACTACAACAACTTTCAACCAAAGTTTATTATTATATTCATCCAACATCCCAACAACAACAAATATTATTTATTTATTTATTTATTTATTATTTATTTAGTTAGTTAATTAATTAATTTAATTATTTCCAAAACAAGAATGAAGCCTATAATTCCAGTAGTCGGTATGCTGGCTGTTGGTGCTCTGGCCACAACAGTCGATGCCATCGGTCCTTTGGACCTGTTCGGAGGTAACCCTTTGAGCATCTTTGGTTCCAACCCATTGCAGTTGGCCTACAGCTCATGGGCTCGTAACTACAACAAGCCATCCCAGGTTCCAGACCTCATCTCCAGTGTCTGGGGTCAGCGCCAGCGTAACGTCTTTGGCCACAACAACGCCAGATTGGAGGGCTCATACTTGAGTAAGTTAATACATCCCATACCTTCATTTAATCAATCAATCAATCATACTAATACTTTGAAACAACCAACAGAGCAAGCCAATGGATACTCGGATGTGACTTATGACAACTTTGCCAACACTCATCTTGGCTCGAACCAGGATGGTTTCTGGCAGGTGAACGCCACCTCCAAGCCAAAGAAGCATAGACATGGTCTGCACGGAGGTAGATTGGCTGGTGTGATCATCGGTTCAGTGCTCGGAGGTCTCCTCCTCCTGGGTCTGCTGATTGCCCTGATCTTCTGTTGCCGCCGTCGTCGCGCACGCGCAAGAGGAGGACTGTACACTGAGCACAACAACGTGCGCACTCAGCCCGCCGTGGCCACCTACCAGACCGAGGTGCGTCGCGACCCATACCTTGACCGCCCAGTCCAGACCACCACCGCCCCAGTCACCACGACCACCACCGAGACCGTGTACCGCGAGCGCCTTGCTACGCCCCAGGACAACCACGTCTACAGAGAGTCACACCGCAGCACACTCAACCAGGGCTACGTCAATGAGACCACTGCTTCAGACCGCTTCCAGACTGAGAACATCCCCACGTACCAGGACCGCAACGTGACCTACACCGATCGCACCACCCTTGTGCCACGCGGTGAGACCGTTCAGTTCCACAACTAAACTGACTAAATAGTTGGTTAGGATAGGAATGAGTGTTGTCAATGTTGGATGAATGAATACCTTCATGTTGGACACAAGCAAGCTATAAATGATTGAATGAATGAATGAATGAATAAAGTTAATTCTTTCAAAGTTTGCTCAAAGATCTGGGTTTGTTCACTTTTGAAGTGCACTTCAACTTCATTCCTGCATTCATCATTTAATCAATCTAGAATACACATACTTATACACATAGCACTTATACATATACATAATATTCATAATGAGTGATAATGAAGATGATGATATGTTTGGAGATGACTTGGTCGAACAAAGTCAGCCAATGAGTAGATTGACAAAGGAAAGAGAAAGGAGTGACAGGAGTGATGGAAGTGATAATGATGATCGTCGTAAATCAAAGAAAGACAATGATGATAATGATGAAGATAATGATAAAGAGCAAAGGGATGGTGATGAGGAAGAGGATGAAGAGGATGATATAGGTACAACAATCAAACATAGTAGTAGCAGTAGTAAGAGGAAGAATGGACATCATCATCGATCAAAAGAAGAGAGACGTAAAGAGAGGAAAGAGAAGAGGAGAAAGAGAAGACATGAGGCTGAGGCACGTGCTAATGATGAAGAAGGCAATGACGAAGATCAAGACAATGAACAAGAACAAGATGATGATGAGCACGATCACTCGGCAATGTCAAATGATGATGAGAATGCCAGCAATGATGAGCATCATGGATCTGGTCGATCACACAAAGATAGACACTCAACCAAAGATGCCAACAGCACAGACTACGAGGTCACCGGTGAACAAGAAGAGGAGGAAGAAGAGAAAGAGGTCATCAAGCCTCCAATCAATCTGACGCATATCAACAGAGACCCCCTGCCATCAGCAAAGGTAATGGTCGACCCAGTAGCTCTCGGGCGCGCTAGCAATCACAATGCTAACCTTATTCAATCAATCAAATAGTTGATGAAGCTTAAAGTGCTCAATATCTTGGGCATTCAAACAAAGCCATTTGATGCTGAGACATTCGAGGAGGATGAGGGTCCTGCAGAGGATGGCAAGAAAAGAGCTAATGTGGAGTCGGTCATACGTTGGCGATGGGCAGTTGGCGAGGGCGGTATGAACAAGAAGGAGTCAAACACAAGATATGTAAAGTGGTCGGATGGCTCATCACATCTGTTCATCGGCAATGAGGTGTTGGAGATCACAGAGAACGAGCTGGGCGGTGAGCACATCTACGTCTACTCGACACAGGACAGCTTCATTGAGTGCGAGGGCAAGATCGACTCGCGTGTCAACATCCGACCAACCGACATCTCAAGCAGAGCGCACAGACGTCTCACCGAGACCCTCATGAACAAGACCAAGAAGGCCAGCAAGATCAAGTCACATCACAACACCTCTGGCATTGATCCAGAGAAGGAGAAGGAGGCAAGAGAGAAGGTATGTCGACACCCCAATCGATTGATCGATCAATCATACTAACGCACGCATGCTCTCATTCATTAGATCGAGGAAGAGATCATCAGGAATAGGGCCAAAGAGGAACAGGTCAAGAGGAATGAGGCCGAGAAGTATGGACTGGATCCAGAATACCTTGAGAGCTATGACGACGATCAATACAACAACAATGATGATGATGGATATGGAGGCTCGGGCGATGAAGAAGGCGATTCACTTGGCGATGATGATGAGGATGACCTGGGCGACTTTATCGAGCGCGATGACAGGAGTTCAAGGAGATCATCTTCATCTCACTCGCACCGTGACCGTGATCGCGAAGATCGTGAGCGTGCAGGCAAACTGCAGAGCATCAAGCACTCATCTTCCTCCAAACAAAGCAGCAGCAGTCGAGCCATATTCGATGACGACGATGATTATGAAGAGGAGGATGAGCATGTCCGAGGCAGGTCAAGTCACCAGAGATCACTCAACGACGACGATGATTAGACGTGCGTGTATTCGCCCCAACATAACAATGTATCATCAATGGCCAAGCTCAATAAACATACAATATTGATTGAATGGTTTGATGTATGAATATGTTTGATTGAATGATGTATGAGTGTTTATCTTTAGTTTGTTTGATTATTTGTTTAAAGTATTGGGATGTCCCTCACTAGATATTGTATTGTCAACTATGTTATTGTCGAAGACACATTGCGATATCTGGCGAGTGATGGGTCCAACCAATCTCGAGCAGTTATGACCCGAACAATGCCGAATGGACATGAACGCTTTTGCAAACGATCAAACGGGCAATGGTCTTAAGGACTACTCTAAAAACAGGCACATCACTTCAAACAATCATTAATCAACATCATTATATCATTTATATTATGGTTATTAAACATTAAAAAAAAAAACGAACGAAAGTAACTTGTTTGAAAAAAATAACACAACTGATCAGTTTTTTCACCATCAAAAGTTTGAAAAGAATTGGACACCTTTTCGACCTTTGTGGTCATCATGAGTGGGAAAGTGTTAATGGGGTGATGATGGTGATGAATGGCAACCTCAAGTTTCCAAACACGAACCCTCACATACCCTGTGAGCCAATCGTTGGGACGTAAGATGTGTCCCATGGTCGCGACGACCCTTGTCTCTTGTTTGTGTGTACACCAACTAACTCAACAACACCAACAACAATAATATTATAATTTTTTATTCAATATCTGCATACCCAGGGAACATTTCTCTTATTACCATCCATCCCACCAAACCATCATACATACATATATACCAACACAAAGACTATTTCAAACAATCACATTGATATTTATCTGTGACAGAACACGACACGCAACACAACTCAACTTCAATTTCGAAACTTTCAATCATTTCAATTCATTCTTTCTCAAACAACATTCACAAGTTCATCATTTTTAAATGTTGAGACATTCAACCAAGTTATTTGTCAATCTTGAAAGAGCAGCAGGCTTAGGAGCATCATCAGCATCAGCATCATCAGCAGGAACAGGTTCCTTCATACCAAAACAATCAGACACAATGACTTCATCAACAACTCCATCATGTATGTGTCCATTCATTCATCCATAACCATTCATTCAATCATTGAACTAACTTGAATCAATCTCATTACACAGACCAGAAATCATTGACATTGGACAATATGTGCCCAACTGTACGTACAGCTCAATATGCTGTGCGTGGAGAGTTGGTGATTAGAGCAGAGAAGTTGGTTAGCACTTTGGATCGCCAGAAGAATGAGGGCATCAAGTTGTTGCCATTCGAGGAGATTGTTTACTGTAACATTGGTAACCCACAACAGTTGAAGCAGAAGCCACTGTCTTTCTTCCGTCAGGTCGTCGCGCTGTGTGAGTGTCCCGAGCTGCTCGAGTCGCCACACATCGACAAGATCTTCCCAGCCGACGCCATTGCCCGTGCTCGCGCACTCCTTGCCTCGGTCGGAAACACTGGCGCCTACTCGGGCAGCCAGGGCATTGCCTCGGTGCTGCGCAGCGTGGCCAAGTTCATTGAGAAGCGTGATGGCTACCCCGCCGACCCCGAGAGCATCTTCCTCACAGACGGTGCCTCTGTGGCCGTGCAGCGTATCCTGCGTCTGCTGATACGCGACCGTTCCGACGGTATCCTCATCCCCATCCCCCAATACCCACTCTACTCTGCCACCATCGAGCTGTACGGCGGTTCTCAGTTGGGCTACTACCTGAACGAGGAGGCCGGCTGGAAGATGGAGATCCCCGAGCTGGAGCGCTCCTACAATGACGCTAAGGAGAAGGGTATCACTCCACGCGCCCTCGTTATTATCAACCCTGGTAACCCCACCGGTCAGACCCTGGACGCCGCCAACATGAGCGACATTGTCCAGTTCTGCCATCAGAAGCGTCTGGTCCTCCTGGCCGACGAGGTCTATCAAGAGAACGTATATTCGGAGAACAAGCCATTCGTGTCGTTCAAGAAGGTCGTCAAGGACCTCGGCACCAAGGTGGAGGGACTCGAGATGGTCTCCTTCCACTCCGTGTCCAAGGGCTTTGTCGGTGAGTGTGGCAAGCGTGGTGGTTACATGGAGCTGTTTGGCATCTCGCCAGAGGTCAAGTCGGAGATCTACAAGCTCTCCTCGATTGGTCTGTGCCCCAACGTCATTGGCCAGCTCGTCGTCGACCTGATGGTCAACCCACCACAAGAGGGCGAGGCCTCGCACAAGCAGTACATTGAGGAGCGCGATGCCATCTACAACTCACTCAAGCGTCGTGCCAATCTCTTGGCCACCGCACTCAACAGTTTGGAGGGCGTCACATGTAACGCACCAGAGGGCGCTATGTATGCCTTCCCCCAGATCCGTCTGCCACCAAAGGCCGTCGAGGAGGCCAAGCAGAATGGCAAGCAGCCAGACGCTCACTACTGCATCCAGTTGCTCGAGGCCACTGGTATCTGTGTTGTTCCAGGCTCAGGCTTTGGTCAGCGCGATGGCACCTACCACTTCAGAACCACTTTCCTGCCCTCAGAGCAAGCCATCGAGGGTGTTTGCAAGAAGGTGGCTGACTTCCACAAGGCATTCATGGCCAAGTACAAGTAATAATGATGTATATATGGCCTTTCATATCCAATCAAATTTACTTCAGCTCATCATGGACATTCTATACTTGATTCAAGAGGTCTATCAACCAATCCTACTCCAAAGAGTGATTCAGCAACTTCAATGGTTATACAACATCAAAAGAATATGTCTCGCTCAATTGACTTTAAGATCAAGTTATCCCAATTGATTGAAGATTATTCAATCAATAAGATATATTCAATTTGTGGAATGCAAGGTACAACACATTTATCAAATGTATATATTTATAATATTGATAAGAATACTTGGAGAGAGCATAAATCGTTAAAGATGAAAAGAGCATGCTCTTCATCATCAGTGGTATCAATTGGTTCACATATATATATCTTTGGTGGCAATGACAGATTGAACTCTTATGAACGATATAATGTGGATACCGAGATATGGGATCAACATGAAGTGATTGCCAAAGGAGGATCGAGTATCGCTTGTTGTCATGATCAAGGTCGTTTCATCTATTTGGTCGGTGGAATCCAGAATAATGAAGCAATGGATCGTGTCGATCTATTTGATATCCTCACTGGACAGATCAAGGAACGTGGAATTATCTTAAATCCAAGATACTACTCATACACATTTGTCAAAGATGGTATAATATATGTTATTGGAGGTACAACAAAGAAATCAAGTTCCACTTATACATTGGTGAATAATATTGAAGCTTTCAATATTGAGTCAAAGAGATCACAAGTTGTCTACGAATTTAAAGAAGAAGAAAGTCATAGAGTTGAAGGAGTCTGCTTCGATTCAATAGAATATGTATATATTATAACATCGAAATACTTCAAAAGGATATCAATATATACTTGGATAATGGAAACCTTACCCAATCCTGGTCTTACTCAAGGTCGTTATGGACTATCATTGATATTTGGTTATAATCAAGGATTCAAGATATGGATGATTGGTGGAAAAGATGAAGTACAATATGTATACTACTTTGATCAAGGTGATGGACTTTCCTGGGATAGCCTACGCACCGGTGATGGTGAATGGCGTACATTCAAACAGAAACAACAGCTTACATACTTCCAAGGTGCCGTAGGAATTCAATAAATAAACGTTTATTCATTCTTTTGACCTTATCTAAGTATAAATGACTTTTAATGTCAAATGTCTGATTCACACACAACAACTACTACGACTGTTACATCTGAAGAGAGTGATCAAACATCTGAAGAATGTACCTTGTGTTCACAAAAGTACATTGATCAGAAGAAGGCTATTGTAGCAATACTAAGGAAACGATATAAGTTGTTTGATAAAGTTAGTATCACTCACTCAATCAATCATGATCACATACTCACTCACTGACTCGTCCAATCAATCAATCAAAGACTGTACTGAATACATTCCAGTATATTGATGATCATGACGATACAACTCAAGTTGGAGAGAGACTAAACTTGGTCAAAGTGCTCACAATAGTTGGACTGCTATTCCCTTCCTTTGTGACTAGGAACAATACATTGGACCAAAGAGCATTCTTTAGAGTACTGTATCTCTTTCCTCATTATGATTATGTTGTTGAACATGGAGATCAATCATCGACATCATCACATGCTCCATTCATTCTGAGGCATGACACTACAACCAAGTTACCAGACGATCACTCCAATGTGCCACCAATCAACATCGATGACAATGGTGGCAAGTTACCATTGTACGTCATCAGACATCGAGCAAACTACAAGGAGCATCCAAATCAAAATCAAGATCAAGATCAAGATCAAGATCAAGATACATCATCCAACTCAGAGAACGACGATGAAAGCTCGTGAACACCAGTGGCTTTGCTAGATAGTTGTGTCGCGACACGAGTCTGATCGCTATTTATTCCATTATCATCGACAGCCTTGATCACTTAACCAAGTTAAGTTTAGAAGCAGGTTGTTGTTGTTGTTGTTGTCTCGCAGCATCCAATGATAACTTGAGGAATTGTCCAAACTCTGATCGCCATCCTTCGAATGAATAAACACCCTTTGTAAACTCGCGTAGGTTGGTGTCGGTCGCCAACAGATTGCAAGGTATGTTGAGTTGCTTGGCGTAGCCATCTCTGATCTGTCTGATGTAGTCTCGCTCGGGGTCTGCCTCCTTTCGCTCGTGCAGCACAGGCCAGGACTCGCGCGGTCGCTTCGCCGCCAGCTGTATGCACTCAAACAACGAGTGCGCCATGTATTTGCCATTGGTTATGTACACTGGTGACTGCGCCATCTTGATCAGCTCCTCGCGCGTCGCGGGCACATTGGTGCTGATGGTCTGGATGCAGTCGTCTCGCAGCAAAGTCTTGCGCGGTATATCAAAGGAGTTGGCGTTGCTCTCGCGCCACACACAGACGTCCTGGACAACGGCCAGGTTCAGATTGGGGCTGTCCTTGGGGAAGTCGGTCTTGACCCACAGACGCGTCTTGTCGATGGCGAACGTCTGTGGATCGGACATCAGGCGCATCTCCTCCAGCATCCACTCCCAACGATTCATATTGATCAGGCTGGCGTGCAGCATCTGGTAGGCCGGCAGCAGATAGACCACGTCGCACTTGGCGTAGTGAAGTTGATCCTGGCTGAGCGGGCGCGCCAGCCAGTCTGCGCGCTGGAAGCTCTTGTCAATGTCGTGGTTGAACAGTCGCTTCACCAGGTCCTTGTAGCTGATGGGTCTGTCCTTCAGGCCACAGAACGCTGCGGCCAACTGCGTATCAAACACGTTGACGGGTAGCACCTTGAGCACTCTATACAGCAGGTCGAGGTCACGACGCGCATCGTGGAACACTTTGGCGATGTTACCATTGAGGAATACGTCGCGCAGTGGTGTCAGATCCAACTTGTTGACTATTGGATCTATAACGGCGACATCCTCTATCTGACTAGACGTTGTCACTTGAATCAGGCACAATCTTGGTGCATACGTCGTCGTATGATCAAACTCTGTATCAAAGCCAACTGCCGATGCCAACATCAATCGTGTACAATATTCTGTTAACTCTTTATTTGTTGTTATATACATTGTTGTTGTTATATGTTATGTATGTAAGTACTACTATTACTCTATTACTATGAATACTACTACTTCTGATGCTTGTGCACAGACTGCTGCAACAGATGTAGTTGTTGTTGCTGTTGTTGCTGCGGCTGTTGTTTGTTTGTGCACACAATGCCTGTTTGTCGTTGACTCATAGACGTGTACCTTCTGAGAGTTCTTTGTTGATGTACTAGTAGTAACAGGTAATATAGTTGTGGTCGTTGTAGGCAAGTGGCAACTTCATTAGACAACTCTCAAATTATGTTTGAAATTTTGAAGGTGAGGGCTACTCGCGAGTGGATCAGTCTAGTCGCGTGTGTTGCCATCAAGGTAAGACAAGAGACAAGCATATCATGATGGCAAGTAGTAGTAGAGTATAATGGTTTTTTATTAGGTCATAATAATGGAACGCTGCTCTTACAATACATGGGGGAAGGACGTTGGTATTCCAGGCAATACCCTGTGAGAGAGTTGTTGTTGAGTTGAATGAATGATTGGAGAATTGAAAGTAATGTGTCGACATGAGCAGGTCGGTCCTAATTACTACTACTAACTAATAATGATAATAATAATAATTCATTTAGATTCTCTGCTCCAACAACATGTTGTTGTCGGGTGGGAGACCAACGCAAGCCTTGAATATATTCTCGATGGCGGCTCTCTGCTTGAAAAGGGCGTTGACAACGTTGGCCTTCTCTGGCACCAATGGAGCCTTGAGCAGGTAGCTGAGCAGCGAGAAGACTGGGTGGAAGGTGATGAAGTCCTGGCTGTTCTCTGGGCACAGGGTGATACGGTCGCACATCTCGGCCAGGATGACGAGATCCAGGATGATTGGGGCGGCGAGCAGCGAGTCCTCGCAGGTGTTGTGGATGACGATGGTGTTGTGGCCACCCATGAAGATCTGGGAGGTGTACTCGTCCATGGCACGCTTGGAGTCTCCGACGTATGGCACGTACTTGATAACGATGACGTGGTCTGGGTGCTCACCCTCCTTGTACAGGATGGCATTGGAGGCAATCATGTCGTCGACGACGTTGGACTTGGTGATCTCCTTGGAGCGGAACTGCTGTGGGGCCGACAGGTTCTTGCCGTCGTTGTTACCCAGATGGTTGTAGCTGACGATCGAGGTTGGCTTGATACCAGCGCTGACGAGGAAGTCGGTGAGGACAGACTTGATCTTGGTCTGACCGGTCTTGAAGTCGTCTCCGGCGATAGGGACGTTTCTCTGGATGGCCAAATCGAGGACGCCTGGCACAAAGGTGTTCTGTGGGGAACCGTTGATGTAGATGGTGTTCTCGAGGATCGAGGCGACGGCGAACAGGGTCGATGGGGAGATCTCCTCATCTCCGCGCTCAATGCCAGCCTGCAGGTTGGCCCAGGTGTCGTTGGCGCCTGGGACGATTGAAGAGAAACGCTCGGTGTTGGCACTCCACAAAACGATGACCTTGTCGAGCTGGTTGGTCTGCTTGAACTCACGGATGTCGCGACGGATCTGCTCCATCTGCTCCTTCTTGGTGCCGGTCAACACGTTGTTGGCACGGTCCTTCTGGTTGGCGGCAATGAAGTCTGGGAAGTAGATCGATGGCAATGGGCGGATCTCCTTCATGTGTGGCACCAGCTGTCTCTGGAGGTCGTGCTCGAGAACCTGGGCTCTCTCCATGGCCTCAGCGAGGTCAGCGCCGTTGATGTCCCAACCGCCAAAGACAATGTCGTTGGGGTGCACCATTGGCAACAGTGACTTGAGTGGAACGTATGAGTCTCTTCCCTCAGCATCAGTTCCGAGCTTAATGGTCGAGGCCATAATAACAGATCCATAGTAGTTTGGCTTCTGAAGTCCAGTCTTTGTTCTCCAGCACAATCCCCTAATTAAGTTGATTGATTGTATTGTATGAGTGTCTGTGTCGACTTGAGTAGTCTGCTCCAAGTAGTACTATTACTTACTCTCTGTTGGCAATGACACCAGCAACGACGGTGGTACCGTTGTTACCACCGAGACCAACGATCATACATCCGAGCTTGGGGACCTTGCGCTGGGTCTTGAAGGTGTAGTTCTGGTTGAGTGGCTCAACGATCAACTCTCCCTCGACAACCTTGGTAGTGGAAGTGTTGTAGGTATAGTTTGAAATGATCTCCTCCTCAGTGTATTTAACATGAGTGCTGTTGACCTTGAAAGAATCGTACATGCGAGCTGACATCTTTTAATTGTCTGTATGTGTATATATATATAATAAATATATTATAAGTTATAACTTATTATTATTATTATCTGTTTGATTTGAATGAATTAGATTGATTGATTGGTTGTTGAAGACAATGAATAAGTATTATGATTAGCCGTCTGTCTTCGCTTGGGCGTCTAAGTGAGTGAATTGAGTTGAGTGTGTGGGTGAGTGAGTGAGTGAGATAAGTTGTGTCGAGGAGACAAGACAGGGACTTTGGACTGTCGTCAGCACAAGTGTCGTGGTAGTTGCAAGAGTGCATCATACTCACTGTATTTGATTTTTTTAAAGTGTTTGTGGGGATGGTTGGTGTCGGGTCCATTTGGGACCTCGATGTTGGAAGGAGTGATAAATACCCTAAAGTGGCGAGCAACACCACAGTGTTTTGTGTGTGAGCGATCAGTTGAGTTGATGGAGGGATGGTCCTATTTGATACTACCCCTCTATCTTCAAATTGCCCTGCCCTTGTGCAAATTATTGTTTGAAACAAAAAAACAGATATCTATTTTACAAATTTCTTTTTAAATTGTTTTCAACGACTCATCAGCTGAATATCTTATGTTTCCAACCTGTGGAACTTCCACTATTTCGTTTCAATCACATCACGATGTTGACTTCGTTATTCTTTGTTCGTGATCATTAGCACAAATAAAGGATTGGCACAAGTCTAGCATGAACATGACCAAATAGAGGCAGCACATAGAATGTCAATCATATTCCAGCATCATCCATATCAATCAAACATTACATTCAAACAATCATACATTCAATCAAATCAATCAATCAATCAACATGTTGTCACACGAAGGCCTTACCACATTCGAGTGTGTATTTGAGCAAGACCTTGATGAATGAAACAGGTGTGGAGTGTATTGCCTGAATTATGATTGACTGGGGTTGTTCAACACAAGGGCACTACCAAACACAATGACACCCTTCAGAATGTAAAACTTTACATTGTTGTTGGCAACAACAATGATTGAACGAAGCGCAACAGGGGGTCAGAGTTTAGAGGCCATGGCGAGAGGTATATCCAGAGGCCTCAACCACAGTACGATGGTAATTAAACGTAAAGACTATTCTACTAACGAAGTTAGTCACCATGGCAATAGTTTGCCGGAAATGACATGGAGAATGACTGCAGTGACGAGTGATTGGGGTGCCAACTATACCTTTGGCGCTTTAAACATAACATACATCTGATGATTGATTGATTGATTGATTGATGTTTGGGGAAATCGATTGACACATCTTCAGACATTTAAGTTAACAAACACCTTCTTGCCCATGGTACTTTCCATTCCTGGCGCGGGTTCACTACCTATTTAATGATGACTTCCGGAAGTCATTATTCATCAATCAATCAATCAAACAAACAATCAATCAATTATCCAAATAATAATACAATATTTCCCTAACGAACAATACAATGAACTCCAAGATTATTAATATTGCCATTCTTTTGGTCATTTTCAGCGCTGTCCTGGTGCACTCTGCCAACCTTAATGCCTACCCATTCGATCTGACCCAAACCAAGACTGCTACATGGTCCGATGGAACAAACAATGTGTTCTCAACCTTTGATTGCCATCTTATTAACTTATCTGGAAACACAGTGACTCTGACCTCGATTACTGCCAACAGTGCACCAGTGTCAGTTTGGGGAGCCCTGTCACCATCCGAGACCACCACCTTTGCCGTCCAGGAGTGGGCTTCATCCATCAGTCCCAACGGTACCGTTAGCTTTGGATACCTTGTCCAGTCCTCCAACGCCATTTCATGGACCTACTCTTCATCCGCATAACCAACAATATACCAAATATTGTTGTACAACTAGTCTAACTTTAACAAATAATTCTTAATTGAATAAACCATTTTAATAGTGTCTATGTATAAGTGATGGAGTGAGTGAGTGAGTGATTGATTGATTGATCGATCGAAAGCATATATGGACCCAGATGGCCCACACACAACACCCACAAGCCTCTTCTGATCAATTTTATCTGTTTGATTGACACTCGCCCACCTCACACATATCTAACAAACTTGATCGAAGTTAGTGTGTTTGATTGAGTGTTGTTTACTCTTTGGTAATGATGAGATATATAGTGGTTTAACATGTCAATCAACAATGACATTGAGTAGCATCTGTGATGAAAGAGGCCTCTCTTGGCCTATGACATTCATAAATGATCAATTGAGTAAACACATATTCGCACAGGTGTAATGACTAATGACGAACATTGAATTAAAGTATCTCTTGGTATCTATACAGATATACATACTCCCAAGTAATTAATTATTAATGGCTAATGATATGGTAGTATATAGGCTGTTCCTATGACAACCTTTGATTGACATCTGTCAATCATACTTTAAACCTGTTTAATCCTTTTAAGGTCCAGAAGACCAAGAAGTTGTCTATAAATTGGATCAAGAAAAGTACATTATTAGTATCAAATCAACATCAACAATTAAACAAATATCTAAAGCAATACTTATTCTAATCCTAAATAATTAATTACCTTTATACCATACTCAATATTTCCAAAATGAACACCAAGATTATTATTTCCTTGTTCCTCATCTTTAGTGCCTCCGTTGCCTTGAGCGCCAGCTTGAACTCCTACCCATTCAGTCTGACCCAGGACAAGACTGCCACTTGGACCGATGGTGATGGAAATGTCTTCTCAACATTCGACTGCCACTTGATCAATTTGTCAGAGCAGACTGTCACACTCACCGAGGTCATCGCCAACCGTGCACCAGTTGCAGTCTGGGGCGCTCTCTCCTACTCCGAGTCCAAGAAGTTCGGTCTCCAATCATGGGCTCAACAGATCCAACCAAACCAAACCATCAACTTTGGTTACCTTGTCGAGTGTGCCAACCCAATTAGCTGGAGCTACTGTGTTCCAAACGCTGAGGCACCAGCCTCCAAGAAGTAATCATTCAAATCACATACATAGATTAGATTAGATTATCTCTAGTTCTAGTGTAATACTATTATATTAGCATGTTCAACAATAAACATAACATTACTTACTTTACTTATCTGATTGATGCTGAGAGTGTGACAGGCCATCAATTTGATCATCTTGGCTCACTTTGACAAGTTCTCACTCTTCAAAGACCTCAACACACCATCAAATCATTGATTAACATTACTTCACACGAACAGACACGCACGACAAAGAGATAGAAGTGTGATACAGAGGCACTGACAGATATATAGAGAGAGACACTGTCACACTTACTTGTATAAACAATAACAACAACAACATCAATCTTCAAATGAAGATTTACAAGGACTTTAAGTTCTACTTTAGCTCGGATATAGGTGTAAAGTACAAGATAAAGATGTATGTTATTACAATGTACACATCATCAACTAAGAACTACAACGTTAACATACGTACACATCTAAAGATGTTCACTAAAGGGCAAGCGACATAAGGAGAATGCACCAGAGACTGTAATGAAATGGATTGATGATCCTTATCTCAAGAACTCATCATTGTACAAAGAGTAACACAACATAACACAGTTATAACAACAAGATAAGATAAACTAACAAATGATGTATTACTTTGTACATTATATAGTAAGACATTGGATCTATATATCACTTGTACATTATATAGCGATGGCAAACCATTATGCTCACCAGAACAGACTATGTTCTTCTTGTTCACACCAGGCGAGAATAGATGGGACGAGACAATGACGATGCCCATCAAGCATAAGGACCTACCCTTTGACACATTGATGGTGTTCACCATATGGGATATATATGCACCAAATAAGAAGGTGCCAATCGGTGGCACTTCATTCTCAGTGTTTAGCAGGAGTCGTATCGAGCGCAGAGGCAAACACAAGTTGCTGGTCTGGCAAGACGTCGAGGGCAATGGAGACAACCCATCAACTACACCAGGCAAGATTCAAGGCAAGGATGAAGTGTATCGTTTGGAGAAGGTAGGTACTACTTTATTACACATGCTTACCATGCAGGAGTGTATCTGACATCATCGCACAATCACAGTTGTTGAAGAAGTATGATCGCAACTTGGTGCCACACAATGATTGGTTGGACAGCTATGCATTGAAGGAGATTGAGAAGATCAGTAGGAGTGGCGAGCAATTGAACAAGGACACGTTGTACCTGACGATTGAGCTGCCAGAGCTGGAGCTGCCCATCTTATTCAAACAACAGGCATGCCAACTTTACAAGCCCATCACGACACAGAAGAGGAGTTTGGTGCTGATCAACGACGTCGAGATGAACGATCATCCATGTGAGCAGAAGTACTATCGTCTCAACTCTTACGACAAGGATGACAAGGATCACAAGGACCTCAAGCCCAACCAATTGGAGTTCAAGAGCCTCACTGTAAGTCTTAGACGCTCACGCATCCGAAGCGTGTGTGGACTAACACCTCCACCATCATCATAACAACAACAACAGAAACTACTCAAGACACCTCCCAACACTCAATTCGCTCCAAAGGACTCATTCCTCATCTGGAAGTTCCGCTACCATCTATCCAATAACAAGAAAGCATTGACCAAGTTCTTGCGATGTGTCGAATGGAATGAAGCACACCAGAGGAGTGAGGCCCTCTCTATCCTGCCCAAGTGGGACCCGATTGACGTTGCCGACGCCCTCGAGCTGCTGTCATCGACCTTCTCACACAAGAATACACTCAACGTGCGCAAGTATGCAGTGGACATCCTGCGCAAGGCCGTGGACGAGGAGCTGCTCTACTACCTGCTGCAGCTGGTGCAGGCCACCAAGTACGAGCCAGTCAACTTTGCCGAGTCGCCACTCATCTCATTCCTGATGGAGAAGGCTGCCAAGAGCTTTGTCTTTGCCAACTACCTCTACTGGTATCTCACTGTGGACTCTGTACTCAAGAAGAGCTTCTTCTGTCAGCACTACGTGACACTGGGTGATGAGCTTCAGCGCCATCTGCCATCAACCGATCGCAACACACTGACACGCCAGGCACATTTTGTTCGCCGTCTCTCCGAGCTGTCCGCCGAGCTCAAGGCCATGCCAGGCTCTTTAGCGAAAAAAAAAGACAAGCTCAAGTCGATGCTGACAGACGGTGACTACAAGGACCTGTCTGACTTCCCGCCCCTGATTCTCCCGCTTAACCCCAACATCGAGGTGATGGGTATCATCCCCGAGAAGTCCATCATCTTCAAGAGCGCCAAGCAGCCATTGGGCCTCCGTCTGCGCACCAAACACGGTCCAGACTATGGTATCATCTTCAAGACGGGCGATGACCTGCGTCAGGACCAGCTCATCATCCAGATGATCAGTCTCATGGACCGTTTGCTAAAGAAGGAGAACCTGGACCTCAAGCTCACGCCCTACAATGTGCTGGCCACCGCTGAGGAGGATGGTATCGTCGAGTTGGTGTCGCCCTCCGAGGCCATGGCAGCAGTGATTGGCGAATATGGTGGCGAGATCCTCAAGTACTTCAAGAGCCATCATCCAGACCCAGAAGCGCCACTTGGTGTCGCGCCAGAGGTACTCGAGACCTTTGTAAAGAGTTGTGCAGGATACTGTGTGATCACCTATATACTTGGCATTGGCGATCGTCATTTGGACAACCTGTTGCTGACGCCCAACGGCAACCTCTTCCACATCGACTTTGGCTACATCCTGGGCAAGGACCCCAAGATCTTCCCGCCACCCATGAAGCTGTGCAAGGAGATGGTCATTGGCATGGGTGGCGAGGGCAGCAAGCAGTACGAGAAGTTCAAACAGTACTGCTGCGAAGCATATCTCATTCTGCGCAAGTCTTCACATCTCATTATCAATCTGTTTGCGCTGATGATCGATGCCAACATTCCAACGATCAGTGAGGAGCGCGAGAAGAGTATACTCAAGGTGCAGGAGAAGCTGCAACTGGAGCTGACGGACCAGGAGGCCTCCAACTCGTTGCTGCAGCTACTCAACGATTCGGTCAGTGCTCTGTTCCCCGTTGTCGTTGAGATCGTTCACAAATGGTCGCAGTACTGGAGGAACTAAGTCTCTATGTTTTCCATTTATAAAGCCATCCATACCATACCATGTCATGTGCATGGTGTCGACGATGATTGTTGTATTCTTATCACTTGCCATCTCCACTGTCGTCCATCTTCCAACTTCCATCTTCCATTCTCCAATTTTCCCAAGTAGACTCGTTTTGAGTGAAGGCAAGGGTTGGGTCGCGACTCAAGTTCACATTCGTTCCAATTCAATCTAATTATTACTTGTAATCATATACATATACATACATACATAGATAATGAGCCAAATACCAGACTATCTTAAGAAGTACTTGGCATCAGGTTCACAGGATGTGAGTGGCAATGGTGGCAGCTCATCTTCGTCAAAGACAAAGAAGAAGAAGAAGTCAAGTCGTACATCATCATCGACGACAACAACGAGGCGTTCAATTATAAGTGATATGGATGATCAAGAGTCTGTAGAGTTCAATAGTAATAGGTCATCACTGCGGATTAACAAGCAACGAAATGATGATGATGAAGTAGAGGATGACGCACAAGATATAGATGACGAAGATGGTAGGTATGACAATGAATGAATGTACGCATGAATGAATCAAGGAAGTGTCTAACTCGATCAATCAATCATGTAACAGATGAGTTTAAACCAGTGATTGTAAATAGAGATCAGTTCGATGACCTTGACCTTGCCAAGCTAAAGTCAAAGACGAAGCCAAAGATGAAGGAGGAGGACAAGGGTACATGGGTCACAATAGAGCCAAATGATAATGTACAACAAAAGCAACAGCAGCAACAACAGCAACAGAAGAAACAAGACATGTCTCCACCAAGAAGAAGGAGTGAAGTAGTTGATCAATCTCCTCCAAGACGTGGAAGAGATAATGGCAATGGTAGTGGAGATCAATCACCACCTAGACGAGGAGGAAGGAACATAGAGGACCAATCTCCACCAAGGAGGAGGCAACAACAGGACACGGACATGTCACCGCCACGACGAGGCAGGCCCACAGACCAGCCACCACCCAGACGCAGTAGCGATGTATCACCGCCACGACGAAACAACAGGAGTGCAGTCGATACAGACATGTCTCCACCAAGGAGGGGAAGGTCCGCTGTCGATCAATCCCCTCCAAGACTGAGTCATGACCAATCACCGCCTCGAAAGAGGCTACGCGACGAAGAGCCCGACCAAACACCGCCAAGAAACAGGGATCAATCACCTCCTCGTTCGAGGAGGGTGCCAAGCGGCGATGATCAATCGCCTCCAAGAACATCAACAACAACGACCACGACGAACAACACAGATACACACAACAACAATGGCGGCAACCCGGCAGCCAACATGAAGATGAAGATGTCTTTTGGAGCCGATGCAGGATTGCACAGCGGCAAGACGATCAAGGAGCAGACATTGAAGAGGATTGAGGAGCAGAAGGAGTTGTTCAAGAAGGCTGACCAGACACTGTTGGGCAAGGATGCACAGACAGTCTACAGAGACAAGAGGGGCAAGAAACTAGACTCGCTCAACACATTCATGAAGCAGCAACAGGGTGAGAAGACGGCCGACGTCGAGCAGGACATGGAGTGGGGCGTGGGCAAGGTGCAGCGCGAACAGGCTGAAGAGCAGCGACGGCGGCTCGAGGAGGAGAAGGAGAAGCCCTTCTCAAGGTATGCCGACGATGACTACCTCAACGATGTACAGAAGGAAAGAGAGATATGGGGCGATCCAATGGCAGGCATGTCGTCGTCCAAGAAGAAGAAGAGCAAGAGCAAGAGCAAGAGCAAGTCGTCCAAAGATGAGAAACCAAAGTATAGTGGACCGGCTGCACCACCCAATCGATACAACATCCAACCAGGACATCGTTGGGATGGCGTCGACCGTAGCAATGGATTCGAGAAAGAGTACTTCAAGAGCAAGAACCGTGTGGCTGCCACCAAAGATGCTGCATATCTCTGGAGTGTCGAAGACATGTAGTTCATTCGTATTACATAAATAAAACATCTGACAGGACATCAATGTTACCGCGAAACACTCGATCAATCAATCTACTCTGGCACACACACACCATACAATCAATCAATCACATTCGGTCAGTCACTCACTTACTTATGTGATTGCATCTGATTCAACACACTAGCACACATTGATACAGATACATCATACCCCCCTCATCAATCTCTCCCAGTATTGTGAGACATTGTTCTATTCTCCCTCCATTTTTGAACTCGTTCGAAACAAACGAACAAATTAAATTTGAATTCGTTGAGCTTCATCCAACAACACTCTCAACTCTCACACACTCTTCCAACAACAACACTCTTTCACTCACACTCATACGTTAATTCCAAACTTCAACGTATATTCAAACATACAAACATACATTATTGTTATAACAAACAAACCTTAACGGTGAAACAAACAAACATATACATAATAACTTGTAATTTATTAATCAAATAATTATCAATATATACATATACTCATAATAATGGGAAAATGGACTGCACAAAGCTATGAGACAGAGTTAATTTCAAAGTTAAGACAGATAATTGAGGATATCAACGAGAGAAAGAATAAAGATGTATGTTATTAATGAATCAAAGAATGAATGAATGAATGAATGTAAGTTACTAACGATGTATTGTTATTAATATAGGGAGATACACATTATACTTTTGAAGAGTTTGTAGAGAACTTGGATGTGAAGAGCAAGAATACTAGACATTTCATTGAGGATTTACTTAGAGAGACTTGTGGATCAAGGAGAAGTAGAGGTGGAGAGTATTATGGCATTCCATTGAACTTCCAGACAACAACATCGACATCTGGACAATCATCTTCATCCTCCTCTACGTCATCGTCAGGACAATCGTCTTCATCCTCTTCACGTGGGCATCAATGGTATCCCAATCGTTACCTGATCACACAGTCTCAGCTGCCTCGAACATATCTTCAAATGCAACAATTACAACAACAACAACAGTTGCTACCTACACAACCACAGACACAGGCACAGACACAAGCTCAGTCCCAGTCACTGGCACAGCCACTGACACAAACACAAACACATATACCAACAACACTTCATCAACATATATTACAACATCAACAGGCTCAAGAGGCATTGAATAGGGCATCGGTGAATACCGACCGAATCACAAGCGAGCTCAACAACAGAGTTCAGAACCTTCATTCAACAATGGCCTCCACACTCTCGTCATTCAACTCAATGACTCAGGGAACGTCGTCGTCGTCCGCCGCACTGCCATCATCACAGAGCACGGGCATCATCGCCTCAACAATCCCAGCAAGCAACTCTTCATCCTCTTCATCAGCCAATTTCACATTGAGCGCAGTGCCACAGCTCTCGTCTTCATCGTCGCCGTCGTACGCGCCCGACTCACCATCAATCATGTACACATATCCCTTCCATCAGGAGGGCACCGAACCCTCTTTCATCCCTGTATCACCACCCCTGTCATCATCAACTCGCCACATCCGATATATCCCGATCACAAGCGGTCGCGCCTTTTCCAATGTCTCATTGATCAACTCGCCTCCATCGTCTCCACCACAGTCAAGTCACATCTCTTTGCAATCAACTCAACTCATCTCATCACCAAGCAACAGCATCAACTAAGTTTGATCCACTGTATTACTGGTACCATGGACAACAATCAATCATTTAATCAGTTGTCAACCACAATCTTCACTCCAATCATCATCTTCTTTGGCATTGTTCATATATATTTATATATAATTATACATTTATCAATCATGGTCATACATTATCAAATAGGTGGAGCACTTGCCCATTGCTAGCTGACCGACCAATCAATCAATCATTCAATGCCGTCCACTCTACTCAGTTATTCCTTGTGTTGTTGGCTACCTTGTATAATGCCATCAGCAAGTTATTGATGTGGATGCTAATGGACATCAGCAAATGGTCCATTAGGAGGCACAAACAAACAGATAGAAGACATGACATTATGGTCATCATTATTATACATAATCATAAATATCTATGTAGGAATAAACTTTGCTTCTTCCAACACGGTTGGAACAGTCTACAGTTACTGATAAAATAGAACCAAGTCTCTGGTATTACAATACAATACTATACAGGGAGGGGATGAGTTTATTGAGCAATCACAAGTGTCGTTGCCATTGGTTCTGGCTCGTTGGCATGTTCCTTCTTTGATTGAGGCGTCCTCTTCAGTGTGAATATGTTCTTGATGTTCTTTAGCAACTTCTTGGCCTTCTCCTTGGTCAATGCCTTGGTAGGTCTGCCATTGCTGGAGCGTGGCGCATCCAGTGGTTCAAAGGAGTTGACTTGTGACGACATGGATCGTTCATATGGGCGTGCCTCGGGCTCGCCAAAGGTTGGCGAAGTGATGGACTTCTTGAGTTGTGGAATCTGGGGCACAGACCTTGTGCCTTGCTGATTGACCCTGGTTGGAGAGACTAGAGAGGGGACAGATATTGATGGCCGAGCGGTTGGGTTGGATGACATCCTGTTGAACTCTGGCAACATGTCTGGCAATGGAGTCACGGGCACCGGGGAAGAATTGAACTGCTCGCTGGGAGTCTTCCTTCGTTGGCAAGTTGAGATATCTGTGGTGGTGCTGGTGTTGACACTGTGATTGTAGCTCGTGTTGGACATCTGTACGTTGGGATAGGAGTTGTTGGTCCAGAATGACTTCTTGTCCTCGATGGACTTGATGTGTGGAAGATTGGTGTTTTTGTGGCCACCTCTGTTCTTCAATCTGTTCTGGGTCCATGGTGATGGCGGTTTGACCTGCTCAAACAAAGAGGATGCTGATGGAGTCTTGGAGATTGGGGATGGCGGTGCTAACCTGGTGGTAGAGTTTGGCGATGGAGTGTTCTTCTGCTTGATCGTGGCGGATAACTTTGACCTGGATTGCTGCCTGCTCACCTTGATGGTGGTCGGTGCTGAAGATGGAGTAGTGGAGGCTGGGGCACTGGGCTTGACCACCTCGATGGTTGGGAGGGGGAACTCGAGACCTCCGGATTGCCTGAAGAGTCGCTCCTTGATGTTCTTGATATTGCTACCCTGGTCTGATGGAGCCTGCAAGTCCTCCACCTCGAATGGAGTCTGAGAGAGCTGTTGCTTAAACTTGAATGAGTTGGTTGGAGATGCGCTAAGATCGCTCAACTTCTTCAAGTCCTTCAGTGGGGCTGAAACAGGGTCCTTCCTGGCCTTGCCCAATGAGCCAGGTGGCGCTGAGCTCCTCAGATCGGCCATGTGTACCTTGTCCTTCAGCTCAGACTTGAAGTTCTTCAAATCATTGCTACTCTTTGACACTGGCTTGTCCTTGTTCTTAATCTTGCTGAACAGATTGAACTTGGACTCGTTCTCTCCACCATTGGGCTTGTCAGCCACCGACTTCTTGTTCTTGGACGTGTTGACAGTTGGATGTCTCCTGATCGTTTTGGTCATTGCAGACTTGTTGGCCATGGCCGTCTCTCTCTGGTTGTCACGATGCGCCTTGTTCAGATTGGTGAAGAAGTTGTTCAACAGGGAGAAGAACTCCTCGGGCGCCTGGTACTCCTCGAGGTAATACTTCATCAAGTTATCGAACGACTCCTCCACCTTCTTGGTGTACTTTACAACGTCCTCAAGCTGCGTCTGCTTGGCAATGATGAAGTTCTTCATCTTGGACGTGAATGGATCGACTCCATATTGGACCAGTTGTGACTCAACCTCGTTCTGGACTGATGCCATGCCCTGCTTCAAGGATTCAATATGACCAAGCAGCTCCTTCCATTGCACTCTGCTGGCTGGCTCCAAAGATGGTATTGACTCTGAGGTGATCAAAAGGTTTGGATGCTTATCAGAGATAATCTGTGCAATATGATGTAACAATGTTGTCTTGTTGTTGAATGACTTGGTAGTGGAAAGCTGGATTGATTGAATGTTAGTAATATGGAATGGTCTTGGGGAGTATGCGTTCGTGTACGTACAGTCAGGAGACAACTCAGTTTGTATCCATCAGCATTTCCTCTGTTTGTTCCAGTGTTGAGATAATTGCCAATCTTTAGAATGAGGTGAAGCAGTTGTCTGAGTGGCGAACACTTGAGCAGGGCCAAACTGGTGGTCTCAATGTACTTTGACCCAATCATAACATCATCGATAACTGAGTCATACTGTTGCTTGAACTGGAGGCAGTTCAGTCTCTCTCTAATCTTTGGCACCTTGAGAGTCTATGTGTTTCCAAGTTAGTAAGTTGTTTGATCGATTTAGTGATTGATTGAATGTGAACATACCTCAAGCAGGAATTGATCGACTGGGGAGATCATGTTCTTGTTGCCTTGATAGTTCTTGAGCAGTCCCTCTTCCTCGCTGGTTGGCACACACTTGACCAATACCAAGACAATCTCCTTGCTGAGTTGCTTCTCGTCCATCGATAACATGGTGTCCACAATCCAGTTTGATGTGATCTTGTACTTTGATATTAGGATACCAATGTTGTTCGAGCGTCTTATGTCCACGATCGATATCTTCTCCTCCTTCATATTGAGCTGCGAGCCATTCTTTGATATCATCTTCTTGCAACTGAACAACTCGTCCAACTTTGACTTGCTAAAGTCGATGTGCTTGGCCTCATCACACTTGTCCCAGACAGTCTTCTTGACCTTGGAGGAAGGGATCTTGGACCAGAACAACTGCTTCATCTGGACGTTGGAAGGAAGTTTCTCTTTGTTGGCACCCTTGGCGTCTGTGCCGGGAGGAGGTGGAGGTGGCGGGGCCATGGGAGGGGGAGGTGGGGGTGGCGGAGAAGGGGAGAATGATGGCGAACTGCAGAATGAGTTCTCTTGCGATGACATTGATGATGTTGTTGGCTTGGGACTCGAGTTGATGCTCTCCTCTTGCAATGAAGTGATGGTACGCCTCAGACGGCTCATCGACTTGTCATAGTTGACTGGGTCAGTGGCGTTGAGGTGCATAGATGACAATGACTTGGTGAACTGTGCCAACACCTTTAGCATCTCACTGCGGTCCACTGCCACTGGCTGTGAGGCACCATTTGGACTACTTCCATTGCTATTACTTGATACAGCGGCGTTGTCTGGGAATGAGATAGTGAACAACTCTCTCAAAATTGACGTTAAGCTATCATCCAACTTTTCTTCCTTCAATTGGTTGTGGACTGCAATACATAATGATACAGGATCGCTGGAAAAATAATTGATTGAGTGATCAAAATGTTAGTATGGCTGACTTTGAGGTGGTATGATGACGGGATGAATGAACATACTTTAGGTTGATCGATTTGAACCAGAGGTCATGACTCTTGCCAAAGTGCTGGGAGAATGTGTTGAGCTGGTCGTTGAGCTTGGGCGAGTTCTCTTGATGGAGCAACTCGAAAAGTCGCTGGAAGGGGATTTGTAGGAATTCTTGTTTTAGGGATTCCTTGACAGAGTCATTGATGGCACCTTGCAAAGTGGAGTTGATAAAGGACATGCAGCTGACCTTGTACGTGATGTCCGTCTCCTCGACCAAAGACTCCATCAACCATTTGAATCGATGTTTATCACGCCTCAGTATCTGTATTCTCTCCATTGCCTGCAACACATAGTTGTGGCCCTGTTCGGACACCAGACATATATTGGAGCACATTGAGAACAGTGCTGTCTTGAGAGTTGGAGTATGTTTGGGATTGAGTAGCACCAGGAACATGTCACTAAATGTGCTGTTGGGCTCAGAAAGTATGGCCTTCATTCCAATCTGTATGTATGAGAGATTGATTGATTGATTGAGTGAGCTAATATTTTGATTGCAAACTGACAAAATATTTGGCCTCTGTTCTACTACATACATTAAAGTTGATGAGTATCTTGAGGGTGTTAATACATTCGATGTCGATGTCCATCTTGGACTCGGATGACTTGGACGCGTTCTTGTTGTTGACAGAGACCACATCCAGAAGGGCGGATATACCGCCTAGATGGATGAATTGGTTGATCCACGAGTATTGGTCGTTCTTGTTTAGTGATGGGGATGGTCCAGTAGGATTAGCCGTCAGTGGCAGTCCCATAAACTGAAGACGGACCTCAGTTGCCAACAATCTGATGTTGGCCAGTGTTGGCTGGACTTTAAGAAGTTGGATGAATGACTCTGGACGGGAGCCAGACTGGCAGGGGATGCTGTCCATGGCACAACCGTCAACTCCAGAGTATGTGATTGATGATGCCGATTGAGATAGATCAGTGACAATATCATCAGCATCAATTGATTGTTGCTGCTCCAGGTTGTCGATTATCTCCAACTTGTCCTGTACACTGAGGGTCTGGAGCAGACTTCTAAAGACAAATGTTGTGGTGGTGCGATCGGACTGCAGGGAAATCTCGGCGCCGTCCCTTAACAGTGTGGGTTGTCTCCTCTCTATGGGCTGTCTGCTCAAGAGTGTTCCATTGGTGCTGTGATCAGTGATGAAAGCCAACAACTCTGGCGCCAGAGTTGTGTCGTGTTGCTGGGCCAGGCCTAGTGTGATTGAACAGTGCTTGCTAGAGACCAATGCCTCGCTGGGGAATTTGAAGTCGGCGGCGTCTCCCCTGCCCAAGATAGTGCGTGTCATTGTCAAGTCGATGCAGTACTTGCTATTCTCCAGCTTGCCCCATACTGTGAACTTGGGCAAATTGGAAGTTGTCGAGATTGAGTATGGCAAGTTGAATGCTGAGCCACCGATAGCCTGTCCCGACTTATTGAGTTCCATCGTCAAGTTATGCATCTGATCCTCGTCGTCCAGGTCGCAACAACGACTTGAGCTACTACTATGTGGATTATTATTATGGTTGGTGGCATAACTCTGAGCTGAGCGAAGATCATTCAGCACACGCTGATCTTTGATCCTAACAGTATCCATTATATTATGTTGTTTGATGGATTGATTGATTAAATATGGTGTGATGAGATTACAAGCTAGCTAAGAAAGTATACCTATATCTCTAAATTATGGTATGATGATGATGTTCCTTGAGTTGAGGAATGGACTGGAGTGGAGTGGAGTGGACTGGATTGGTGATGGATGGCAAGATCTTACTTGTTGGCTTGTTTGTGTGTGGATATTGGATGTATGAGTGAAGTGGACTGTAATGGAGTGGACTGGAGTGGACTGGACTGATCAACTTCTCGTCACCACTTCTTCCTCCCTCCTCTTCCTCCACCTTCCACCATGCGGCTGCTGCAGTTGGATTTGAATTTTAAATCCAGACCCTGCCTGCTTGACTGACTGACCGGATGCCTGTCTGAGTGAATGATGATGCACTGTCCACTACCACCATCACTACCATCACCATCACCACTACTACCACCACTACCACCACTACTACTACTATCACTACCACCGCCACTCGCCATCCACTCAACAGCTGGATTCCAACTTGTGTGAGATGAGTGTGGCGAGGTGATTGAACATGAGAGTGTGGAAGCCAGATGTCATGTGATTGTCAAGAGAAGCAACAGCGGCAACAGGAAGGGTGATGGTGGTGCAGATTATTACTAATGGGCATCAACTAGGAATATGTCTTGTATGTATGGCGGAGAACCAACCCTCTCACTGTCCAATCACTGGCCAACACTTAAGTGCTCTCTACAAGCATTGTCCATTCAATCCATTCATTCATTCATATAGTGCATATATGTATGTGTGTGTAGGGGTTGGATGAACGACATCAGCTGATTGCTCGAGCGGGATATATGTTTGAGTGTTAGTGTGTGCGATGTGTGAAGTGAGTAGATGGGGGGTGATCAGCTGATTGAGTGAGTGCACTCAGTGATCACACATATATATAATCAAACAGAGATACATACCACTGCTAACTACAACATTGGAAACGGATGATATAATATGACAGAGAGTGATGAATTACTATATAAGTTGATTAACTATAAGTTGAGTGAGTGAGAGTTGAGTTGAGTTGAGTTGAGTTGATGGACTTACCTCAGCTCAGTCAGGGGATCGATCAAATGGACAGACACTACTAGATAGAGATGATGAATGGGAAATTAACTTGACAGACTACTCTTTGGTACTGGCATCGCAGTCACACTTCCATCCAAACACCACGGTACCTCTATATCTCTATCTCTTCACTCTCTCAATCTCTCTATCTCTTGATTAATTGCCAATTAACTTAAAAGATGCAATCGACATTGATCAACATTTGTAGTCTATTACAACTAAAACGTTGGGTTGGGTTGGTTGGATTAGAGGTAGAGGTAGAGGTAGTGTATGTAGAGGGGTTGGTAAGGGTAAATGGTAGTCGATCTTGGCGAACTGTCACTACTACTACTGTCTGTGCATACTTCCCTTAATCCATAAGGCACTACTACTGCTGCTGCACTCCATCGATGGATCATACAATGATGTTGATGATCAATCAAATAATGAATGAACGAATGAATGAAATGCAATGTGTTGTCCGTTACCATGATAATTGAAACATGTCATGTTATGTACGTCCAGTGGAGACGGACACTTTATTGAAGGTGTCCGGACATATGGCCAATTGAATCGCCGACGCTTTGGATCCGATCGCATTGCACTACCTCGACCAAAAATTAATCAATGATTGATCGATTGATCGAATGAATGAATGCCCTGCCGGCAGACAGTCCGGACATTTGCATCATGAGCTTGGAATGAGTGAGCGACGAAGATCATTCCCAAAAACTTGAATGAGAGGGTATGAACTGAGTTGATCTTGTTCCATAGAATGTGTGCGAGTCACTAATGATCATTGTGGCCCATCACCAGGGTGCAAAAAGAATGAATGGATTACTTCTTGGGTGCCTCCTGCTTGATGTCCTCATTGAAGTTGGAGAAGTTGTGACCCATGTATCCAGCGATGACCTTGTCTGCATTGCCCTCTGCATCGAGAACACTCTTGCCTGCTCTCTTTTTCCTTCTGGCCTCTTGTTGAGCTCGCTCCTCCATCTCCTCCTCTGTCAACACACGCTCCTTCACCATCCACACCTCTACATAAACGCACTTAAACTCCTTTGAATGAGACAGTGATGGATTACCAAACGTTGAACTCTTTCCATGTCCACTTTCATCATCATCCTCAGACACCTTGCTATGTCCACAATCAAACGTGTCATCGATGACCCAACCAAACAGACTATTGATTGATTGGTTGATTGAAGGGGGGTATTAATACATTGAGGTGGATGAAGCCTTGATTCATTCACACGACTACTCACTGTTGGATGCCACCCATGCCAATACCATTGTATAATGTTGTTGTTCCTTCATTGAGATACTGGAAGTTCCTGTCTATTCCAGATGCCCTGAACACATCGATTGTTGGTTGAAGTCTAAACACAAAGGATCTCTCTGTTTGAGTGAAAGGGTCAGCACCATCCTACCCACTCATGCTAGTACAAGTACTCACCATTGCCGTAGAACTTTGGGAACTTTGTCTTCCAAACCTCATCCGCAAAGCCACCAAACACATGTCCTCCATCATCCTTGATCAATACTATTATATGTTTGATTAGGTTAATGAACGAATGAATCAATCAAACAAGACGAGTACTTACTCAATGTTGAACCCTTTTCAGTTATATGTGAACAAAGACGATTGAAGCTATGACCATTCTTTGTGGAGGAGTAGAGCAATGACCATTCAGTACGATACTCATCAGATGGTAGATTACTTGATAGCTTGGCAATGTTCTCATCGTTCAATAATGTTGAAGGTGCATTCAACTTTGGTGTCCTTGTAGGTATCACTGGTGATTGGATCGATGCTCCTGATGGTGTTGATGTTGCAGAGTTGGGTAAAGACGTTGTTGTCGTTGATTTTGCTGATGTTGATGACGTTGATGTTGTTGGTGGCTGATCATGACCATTGTCCTTGTTAGCAATCTTTGTCTCCTTGTTACCCATAGTGATACAGATATTATTACAATAATTCAACGAATGAAATGAATTGAAATGAAGCCTTAACTTTGGCCTGGGGACTAGATATTGTTGTGGTGAAGTCCAGGGTTAGGGCAAGGGTAAGGGTTAGAGTTAGGGGAACATGATGTTCACTGGCTACAACAACTACATATATAACAACAAAACTATATAACAACACATTAGCAATGGATACTCTATCTTTGATGTTGATAAAGAAGATTGTTACTCATTTGAGTGACAATCTGTTGGACAGTATCATGTTATCATTGGTCTCAAAGAGATTATATAATGATAGAACAAAGTATATTATATTGGATAAGAGTCAATTGCCAATGTACTTTGAGTTGGATAACTTTATCAACAATAATATCAAACCATCTACAACAAGATCAACAGAGTCATATCAACAACTAATCTTGGAGCAGACAAAACATAACAAGCCATTTAATATCGCAGTACTCAACTCTACACAATGTCCGCACGACCGCTACACCTACGACCATATATTCCTCACTCGTAAGTAATGTTATCAATCAATCAATCAATCGTCATCTCACTCAAAATGATCATCAATCACTCAAACATCAGGGCAACTGGCGGCTGATGGACAGATGATCGAGCAAATATTGGCATTGCCAAACATTGGATCAATCACTTTTATTGATAGGAGTGAGACTGTATGCTTCCAATCATCGTTCTGGATAAGTGCCATCCCATTGTTTGAAGGGTTGGTGGCCAAGGGAGTCATTGACGTGTCGTACATATGACGTGGAATCATCTCACCACTTCCACCAATAGTTAGAATTACTACTATTACAATGGCCAAAGGAACTGATAAAGGCAGAATACCTCTGCGCCGCCACACCTTCCCCTCCACCCTAACCGGTCTAACGATATCGTATGGCTACCATGTGAACCCTTTCAACAAGGTATTGCCAGAGGGTCTCAAACGACTGGACCTCAGCTATGCCCAATATCATAATGATAGTGTCATAACTGGTGGACTGCCAAGTACATTGGAAACACTCATACTGACGAGACAACACAGCTCCCATCTTAAGCCTGGCTCACTACCACTTGGCCTCAAGTCGTTGATCATTGAGTCGTCCTACGAGCATGTTTTGGATGACACGATACTGCCTCGATCACTCACTCATCTCAACCTCAAAGGCGGACACACCCAACCACTTGGCAAGCTTCCAGACAGCCTCACTGACCTATCCATCGAACTATTCGGCACTGGCATTATTAGCCACAGACCATTGATCAAACTACTTTTGGAGTCATACCAAACACTCAATCCAGACATTATCTTTGAGCATCTCAAAGACCTTACATTCTTCAAATTGCGCACGAGTGATATCTCCAGCATCACCTCTACAAGATTCCCAAATCTCCGCGATCTAAGTATAGTATTCCCGGACGTCACTGGCAATGGCCTGATAGATCTCTCAGGTCTGCCATCATCAATTAGACGTCTCACATTGTGGGCATTTCATCTTCAATCACCATATGGACCGATTCCAAATGGAGTGGAGGAGGTCAACTTATATGGCGATCATGCATTCGACGCTGGAATCATCCCGACATCAGTAACAAGCCTATTCCTACAAGGTGTATATTTGACGTTGCCTGCCAAAGAAGGTGATGCGGTACCCTGGACAATTCCACCATCAGTTCGCAAGCTTCAGATCCATTTCTCACCGACGCCAGCCATCCACTTCTTGCCCTTGTTGCCCATGACCATTCAAGTAGTCGGACTAACTATCGATCCTAAAAAAGGATCTGAACAACTTAGAAGGATATCAGAGACAGTGTTCTTCATCATGATGCCAAGCCTGATGGACAGTGGATTCATCGATGTCACAACAGCCAAGTTCACCAAAGTGCTTAAAGCTGTCTCATAAACAAAGATGCTGTTGATGTTGGTGTCTTGAATTACTACATGGGTGGGGTGAGGGCCAGGGTAAGGGCAAGGTAAGGGTTAGGGTTAGGGGAACATGACAGTCTGTTGGACTGTATTATCTACTTGGTTTGGTGTTGTCGTTGATGTAGTTATCCAACTTTTATATATAGGAGTGAGACTGTCAGCTCCCATCTGAAGCCCTGACTCACTACCACTTGGTCTCAAGTTGTTGACCATTGAATCGTCGTGTCCAGCCCTAGTCAGAGTAACTGTTGTCGGTGTTGAGGTGTGAGAAAGAATGAGAGTCAATCTCCAAGTTCACCAAGGTTATTTCTTAAACAAAGATTACTTTTCCAAATTTGGAAGTGCTGTTGTATCCCTTGCCTCAAATTATCTAATTCATCATTCATTCATTTCATTGTACAATCAAACATATACATATAATATATATACATACAGAGATAGGAATGGAGAATGACCTCAATAGGAATAGAAGTATTGTACATATACTTTGGACGACATCTCAACATATGGTGGCATGTGGAGAGATAACCAATGCGGTTAGATGTTTATGTGCATTACTTGGTGAATCACATGCCACAATGAACAACAATCAATCAATCAATGGCGGCGATGGTGCCGGCGGTGTTAGATCATTGGTCGATGCATTTGTCAATGTCAGCAACAACAATAACAACAACAACAGCATTATAACTCAAACAGTTGTACTATCAAATATTGAAGAGGCCATTACTCGTGTTCGTCTCTCAGAACTACTGCTTCAATATACATTCAATCATCACGAGGCCAGGTATCACTTGGAGAAGGCTGTGAGTGTCCCTCGAGTCGCAAATGTACAATCACGTGACTCAATGACTAACTCTCTCTTGATCATGCACTACACAGAGGTTACTTCTCGACACAGACTCAACAGAGGACTCACTTGAGCTACTCTGCAAGATATCATCATACTTGACTGACTTCTTCATCAGTGGCAATGCAATCAACTTGTCAAAGCAGTGGATAAAGAAAGGTCTTACATATTCTTCATCGTAAGTCACGTGATTGATTGATTGATTACTCATTGCTACTCACACCTTTGATCAATGTATAGAATGAACAATCAGAGATGGAAACTATACTTCTTGATCAAGAACACTTATGTACTCTTCATTGAGAATCAACCAAAGTTGATACATAGCACATTGGATCAAGCTTTAAAGATGGTCACTGATTCAAATGATGACTTTAGTCATGTAAGCCCTCACTCGTCCATTCACTGCGATGGCAACACATACTGACTAATCATTCAACTTCATGTAGTCACTTGTAAAGTTGATCAAGACTCACTATTCATTGATGTACTGGGATTATACATCAGTCGCAACACATCTGACTGAGGTGAGCGCAATGATCAAACTGATGGGCGATCAACTCGAAAGATATAAGTCACAATCAATCAATCTCAGTGTCAATGGCAATGGCAATAGCAACATCAATGGCAATGTCAATGTAAATTCAATTCAATATCCACAATTCTTCCAACAAATATTCAACTCCTCCAAGTCCAATCAAACAAAGAGAATGGACCTAATGATTCGCGATGTCGTTATATCTTTCGAACAGGTATGCACTTTCTCAACGATGTAGTGTAGATACTACTTCACTCAACTGACGCTCCATCCATCCATCCAGCTTCGATTATATTATTGCTTTATCAATGTTAGCTTCTTGATGAGAGTTGGCGACTACAAACAAACTGGCACACTGCTCGAGCAGATGCAAGTGTACTTCACCAATCTAGTCGACATGATATCGGTGGACGTCTCAGCACCACTGCCCATCTTTAGCTTTGGTCATCATGGCATCAAGTACATGTCAGTCGTGTGTTATCTAATGTTTGCCATCCATGCCAGAATGATTGGCGAGCTCCAAAAGTCGTTGTGTTGCCTGGCCAACGCACTCAAGTTGATCGACGGCGAGATTGCGATAGTGTACGCTCAGTCACGTGGCGAACTCAACAGTGACAAGATGTCAGAGATCCGATCAATACTGCGGCTCAAGTTTATGGTTCACGAGAACATGTTCTACATTCGCCTGACACACTACGATCTGGACTCATCATTCATTGAGCTCCAGAACTGTGTCTATCTATTTCAAAACCATCCATTACTCTTCACTGACTTTGGTGTCTCGGCAATCCACACTCTTTCCGCTCTTTATCTTCAAGCACTTGGACATCCAGAGCTTTCAAAGCCTCACATTGACATATCACTTCATGTAAGATATAAAGCAACGACATTGCGATGGCAGTCAACCAATCATGCAGGCATTGGAATCATTCCATTCAATCATTCACTCACCTACTCACATTCACTCAATCAATGAATCAAACAGAAAGCCAAACGATTTGATGTACAGATATTGTCAATCATCAGGCTGGCAATTTATAATATTAGCACTGGCGAGATGGAAACTGTATGTTATATCCCGTGGAACACGGTGAATGATCAAACACTCACTCAAACACTCCATCACTCAATCCAGGCCAAAAAGATCATCAGGGATTACTTATCGCAGTTGGAGAATCATCCACAACTGCTGTTCAAGACGACATCATTGTTCCTTGATGGTATTACCCAGGCATCAATATCACCGAATGAGGCCAAGGAGAAGTTCAAAGAGTGTCTAGACATCTTGAACACCAACTTTACACATAGCCAACTGACAACAAACGTTCTAATATCATTGGCCAGATTATATCTTCAGTATCCAAATCACAATCACAGTCACAACAATGACAACAATGAAAATGACAACAACAACAACAACAATACTTCATCACTGGCAGAGTCAGCATTGATGATGGCGACAGTAACAAACGATTTGATATCCCAGTGCAATTGCAATATGATAGTTCGGAGTGGTGGTGGCAGCAGTGCCACTGATGGCAGCAATGGAAACATCCTGGATCATCAGCTATTCGAACGACGCGACGCCACCCTCTCCAAAAGTCTGGAAACACTTGATCAGAAGAAGGCATACTTTAAGATGTTGCTCGATAAAGATCGCTGATATGATCATACAACTGTGTATACATTTGATTGGGTTGTTGGTTGGTTGTTGTGCTGTGTTGTTATTTTATGTTATGTTGTCATTCGCTGTTTCCACTCGCTCGCCAACTACTTCTTCAAGTTGAGCTCGCTAATCCTCTTCTCAAGTGACTCAACATTGTTCTGGATCGTGACCATATTGCCCTTGAATGACTCATCCATCTGGAGGAACAATTGGTTAGTATCAATTCGATGCAAACACATCATCCCATCCATCCACCATCATGCCCCAAGCCATACCTTGTTCATCAGACTGCTGTTGGTCTTCAAGAGTGATGCAATGTTTGATTGCTCCTTCTCAAGTTCGCTCAGATGGCTGGAGAAGGACAGACCCTCCTCGTGGAGGGATCGCAGCGTGTACAGTCTGTTGATGATCGATGGCAACTGTTGTCCAATGACGTCCCAGCGATTCATCAACTCGTAGATGGTGTTGATCTTTGCCTCGTTTGTCGACAGTGACTTGGTGGTTGTCTCGCTCTGGCTCTTCATTGACTCCATCTGCTTCATGGCCACCTTCATCTTTTGTTGCAGTACATCCAACTTGGTAGAATCCAACAGTGACAGCTTATCCTTGATCTCCACCAATGATTGAGTCAATGGGATTGACAACTCCTAACATGTGATGATGATGTCAGCAGACTGCCCATCCACGATACACTTATTCACAACAACTTACGGTCTTGTTTCCAACTTGCGACTCCAAGTTGGCCAGTCTCTTGTCCAGGTCTGTCAGTCTCTGGAGCTGCTGGTACTTGGCTTGGTCGCCAGAGTAGTACAGTTCATATTTTACATGGTTGGGCGAGGATGATGAGCCGCCAGCAGGTTGCTGTTGTGCATTGGCACCAGACTCACCTGCGAATGATCGAAGTCCATTAAGAAGTTGCCTTGATGAATCGGTCTAGTGATAGCAAGGGGGGTCAGGTAAGTGTTCGCTTGCATTGATCATCATTCATTCATTCACTTACACCTCCAAGCAATTGAGAATAATGTAATATCTGTCTGTTCTCATCCAAGATGGGACGAAGCTTGTCATTCTCCAACAACAATCCGAGTTGACTTTGAAGCTCGCCCAATTGTTGGGCCAACTCAGCACCTGTGATACCTGGCTCGACCTCGCCCTCAGCCTACAACAAACAGTCAGTCATTAGTCATCCGTCAATGACATGCGACGCATCCATGATCACGATACATACATTTGCAATGATCTGCACTTCATCGCGTAGTGACTTGACCTCGAACTGGAGACGCTGGAACTTCTGGAAGGGTGTCTCTTCCTTGCGATCAGCATCGTCAGATGGCAAGTCAAAGACTGTCTGATTGTTGAAGGTCCTTTGTGGCTTTGATCTGATGACGGGCTTCTTGTAGATTGAGTCTGAGAAGTCCTCACCGTCATTGTTCAGCTTCCTGTTTGAGAACTTTGCGTGTGCCTTTGCTGGTACCAAAGACACTCTCTCAATGTTCTCATTGACCAACTCTGGCTTCTCCTATATTATGTATGTATCAACATGTCAGTGGATGTTGATGTGATGTGCTGTGCTGTCGTGCAGGTGTTGTCATGTTCAACAACATACAATGATCAAGGGTTCAGGGACATCTGGTGTCTCGAATGAATCTGGTTGTGATGTATCCTGTAGAGTGTTCATCATAAGTTAGTTTGTTAGTTGATCATTCTTGGTTAATGATTGATTGAATGATCATACAATATCAGGGAGATTCAATATCCTTTTGCCGCCACCACTGCTACTTGATGCTGTTTCTGACATCCTACTGTCTACTTTCTTTTATATCAATGTATGTATATATTATATATCTGTTTAAATAAAGGATTCAGAAGTCATTGATTGAGACTGAGATTGGCGGAGCAAGGGTTCACTGATCTTCAGATTTTATTTTCGTGTGTGCTTTGTTTGTGGCGCTGTTCTTGTTCATCAAGGTGGCGATGGCAATGGCTACAGCTAGACCTCAAGGGAGGGACAGGACACAATGGATGTACCATCCATCAAACATTTTAACAAGTAAGATCATTGATCTATGAGGTTAGATACCTGTGTGATCAGATCAATGAATTGGACATGATACAACTTTCAAATGTTAACCACCTGAACAAGCAGGCTCATGAGTACAAGATAAGAAATACCCATGCATGGATTGATTGATTGATTGATATGATTGATAACTGGGTAGCTGGTCAAGTGGAATGAATGGTAAGTGTTAGTAATATATAGAATGGAATGGAATGAAATGAAGTCGAGAAACGAAGGTAAGTATGAAACTGAGGATGAGGTAGGAAGAGGAGGAGAGAATAATACATCAGGAAAGGGTGTATATCTCAGTAAACACGTGAATGTCCACATTGATAACCCTTTCTTCTCTATATTTGATTTCATTATCATAGTCTTTATGTTGCTATGCTGTGAAACATAACTCCACAAGTCTATGACTTACAGCAAGAATGAAGTTTCATCATTGTAGTATAACTCTCCCTCTTCCTTCCAACTTATTCCGACTCAATTGTTTGTTTGTTCATTCACGGAGTATGATTGATTGATTGAGCAAGTGAAGTGATCTTACCTTTACATCTTTGTTAATGTTGTTGTTGAAGTTCTGTTGTGATTCAACAATCAAAACCCAAAGTGTGATGAGAGCATTAAATGAAAAATTTGATGGTTGATGGGTTGGAGTGTGAGCAAGCCATCAGAGTGATCAGTGAAAGCCAATTCTTTGTGTGAAATGGATATTTTTATTATTTCATTTTGTTTTTAATTTATTTTAGTGTTGTGATCCTCTCTCTACATGATGGATGTTATTGCCTCTGCATGCAGAGCTGAATGAATGAATGTTGAAGACATCACCAAGTGTTGAGGTGAATGAACTAGGTAGGTGTTGGTGTGATGTGGGTGGGTGGGTTGGGAGAGAGGAGGGGCCAGAAAATGCATGATAGCTTGCTTTGGAGGATGAGACAGGAGGAGTCTTCAGAGGTCTTGGATTGTCATCATCACAACTCTATTTATTAACTACATATACATATATATACACATACACACACTCACTCCTACACACAATTTAGATTGAATACTCGGATATAGACATTGTCCAAGCATCAGACTAAATAGATCATCTGTAAGTGAATATGATTGAATATGAATGAATGATCGATGTTCATATTCATGTTCAAGTATACTAACTATTCATTCAATCAATCATATTCAATCAAACAGATATCAGTATAGACTTGTAATTATAACTCATTCAGCACAACAACTGTATATTATTTAATAGAGAAGAAGAGAAGACATGTCTACTGCTTTCGAATTGGAGCATTTGGCTACATGCATCACTGCCCATGCATGGAACGCCGACAGATCAAGAGTCGCCGTCTGCCCAAACAGCAACGAGGTGCACATCTACGCAAAGAATGGCACTTCCTGGGTTGTTGAGCACATCCTTGCAGAGGTATGTATCTCATTGATTGAATCATTGATTGATTGATTGATTGATTGAATTGAATGAATGAATGGTCGAGACTAACTAACATGTTTGTTCAACATAATACATTATAGCACGATCAAGTCGTAACAGCCATTGACTGGGCTCCAAAGACAAACAGAATCGTCACTTCGTCACAGGATCGTAACGCCTACGTGTGGACTTTTGTTGATGGACAGTGGAAGCCAGTGCTGGTGTTGCTCAGAATCACCAGAGCCGCCACCCACGTCAAGTGGAGCCCATTGGAGAACAAGTTTGCCGTCGCCTCGGGTGCCAAGCTCGTCTGTATCTGTTTCTTCGAGGAGGAGCACGACTGGTGGGCATCGCACCACATCAAGAGACATAAGTCCACCGTGCTCAAGGTCGAGTGGCACCCAAACAACTTGCTGTTGGCCACGTCCAGCAGCGACTTCAAGGTGCGTGTGTTTGACGCCTACGTCAAGGACGCCGACGGACGCCAGGTCCAGCGCCCATACGGTGAGATCCCATTCGGTCAGCCAATCTTTGAGTTTGACCAGTGCGCCGGTTGGGTTCACGCCCTCGGCTGGTCCGCCAGCGGCAACCGTCTCGGCTTTTCCAGCCACGACTCGACCCTCGCCGTCGCCGACCTCACCTCCAACCCACCCACTGTGCAGAAGCTCCGTCTCCGCAACCTGCCACTCCGCGACCTCCTGTTCGTCACCGAGAACTCCATCGTCGGTGTTGGTCACGACTGCACACCAATCCTCTTCACCAACAACGCCGGTCAATGGAGATTGGACGGTGAGTTGGACAAGACCACCGAGACTGCCTCTGCCGCCTCCTCCAGCGCCCGTTCCATGTTCCAGAACAAGGTTGACCTTGGAGAGTCAAAGGTTGACATCAAGCTTCCATACGTCCACCAAAACTGTATCACGTAAGTAGTCGATAGTATTCATTCATACAGTTCTTTATCATCATGTATGCTAATATACTCATCTTCTTCTCCCGCTATCTTTGTCTTCTTCCACCAACACAGTAACATCAATGCATACAAATCAGCTGGAGGAGTTGTCTCTGACTTCTCTACCTCTGGCCTCGATGGCAACATCGTCATCTGGCACGTTAAGCCACTGGAGACCAGAAGCAAGTTGAAGTTTGTTTAAGTTATTCCTTAACCTCAATCAATCAAACAATCAATCACTGTCCGTCCCCTTCATCAACCTCTCCTCCAACCTCTCCTCCCTCAAGACACACCATCAACCTTAATAATCCAACAATAAACCTATTCATCACCTATTATTATTGAACCATTTCCATACTCTTTCTTCATTCTTTCATACATTAATTCGTTATCTCTTAATTAGTACATCTATACCATAATAAGGTATTCATTTCCTGATTTGGGTTGGTACCAATACCTTTGGAGGATTATTAATGTGAGGTGAGTGAACCAATTCATAATCATCCAATCATTCTTTCAATATATTATATAATAACAAAGAGATAATAGATAATTACTCATCCTTACTTAATATGGATAATATTATTGGATGGTTCTGTCTTACAGTTGAAGACTGTAGGACTAACCAAATGAATTTGAAGGAACTAAAGCCAACTGGTGACTTGTCCAAAGATACACTTGATCAGTATATTGAATCATTTGAAAAAGGTACTACATTATGTAATGAGACAACAATCTACTTGTTGAGTTTACCTACTATTCCACTTGACAAACTAAATGAAGACAAGGAGAAAGTTGAGGCTGCCCAGAAGGATTATCAGACCCTTTATACAAAGGTTAATGAGGAACTAAAGGGACATCTGAACAATGAAGAAGATAAACATGTCAACGAAATCATATTCCATGGCTTTATAAGTATGAGATGTCTATTTAAAATCGCCAATAGTATAATTGATAATAGAATCAATCCCGATCTTACCATAAAATGACCAAGTATTATTATTAATTCCAAGGCCATTTACACTATATAAAACAAACAATTACTATGGCCATAGTGCGCCAACCCAACGCATCCCCTGCCAACCAAACAACTACCATCAATGCCCAGCCAGATTTTAGTTACTAAGGGGGGTTTATTATATCGCGCGACACACCAATGAGAGGAGACATCGTTTAGGCAGTGGCAGTCTTGGTGAAGACACCGGAACCATGTCCGTAGATGACCTTCTTGATGAGACCCTTAGCGGCGAAGTCTCTGAGGACACGGCGAGCCAAAGAACCGTTGCATTTGTACTTGTCAGAGACGGTGGCAATGGTGATGACCTTGGAAGTTGGCAACTCCTTGTTGATCTTGTTGTAGGTCTCCTTGTCAAAGAGAACCATGTTGTTCAACTTCTCTCTGGACTTTCCCTTGGACCATTTCTAATGATGATTGAATGATTGAATGATATCGCGATGCTGTCTGTTAGATATCTGTTGTCTGTGTGATTCACCACTCATTGACTTGTTGCTGCTGCATCTGTCGCTCTGCTGCTGCTGCTCTGTTGACAATGAGGTGAGAACAAGAGTTTGAAACACATACCTTTCTTCCAGCTCCGCCGGAGGACTTGGACTTTGAAGCTTGTGGCTTTGAGGCCTTAGCAGCAGCTTTGGGAGGCTAGATTGAGTGATTTCATCGTTCGATTGATTGACAATATGATTGATTGATTGACAATGTGATTGATCGTTGATTCGTTCGTTCGTTCATTCATTCATTGAGATTGGATTGGATGGTGGGATTGATGTTAGTCTACATCATTGATTGGATTGATCGGATGGTCAATGAATCTAGTCGATTGACACACATACCATTGTGTCGTTGTTGTGCGAGTATTCGAAAAGGGTGTTCTCAATGTATCACGAGTTGACCAAGTATCCATCGCCTCTCCGTCTTCCACACCCAATTAATTGCAAAAAAATAAAAGAAATCAATTTTGCATAATGATCATGAAGTTCGACTCCCTACCTTTACAACTTATAAGCACAGGTTGACAACTTCACGAATGTGGAATACTAGAAGTATCTAGATAAGGTAAAATATATATTATTCTAACTATATTCAGAGTTCTGATGACTCGACACTTTACTACTTCTTAATATAAGTGGAGACTTTTATCTGAAGTATCAAATACTTAAATAACCAAAGCTGGAAAGTAATGTATTTAAGAAACTAATTATTGGGTCAATCAATCAATCAAACAAACAAACAATCAATCAATTAATCAATCAAAGATATATTCCAACTATTGAATCAAGTAAGTAAAAGTAATTAATATAATTATTATTCATCAATAACTAATGTTTAATAATTTCTTTTCCTATTCTCTTTTTTTATTATAGAATGAACAAGAATCAAATATTGGCTTTGTTATTAGTATTCCTCTTTATCACTGGTAGTGTTGAGGCTGGTATTGGCAAGAGTATAAAGAATGCTTTTAAGAAAATAGAGAAAGGATTAAGGAAAACATTGGATGCTGTGGATATCCAAGCAAGTCTTGAATGTGATCGAGATGGTTGTACGAAGAGAATAGATGTCAGGAATTAGTCCTGGCACTCTAAAGCCCATCAATCAAACAATTATCCCCCATCAATATCGATAATCAGATCCCAACTAAAAATAAATAATAATATAAATGTTTGATTGATAAATTAAATAATTAAATAATCTATTTATTATTATTATGTACATTTAAATTTAATGTAAACCAGTATTAGAACAATCCATTTTGGTAATCAGAGATGGCTTGATAGATCTCTTCTTTGGTGTTCATGACGAATGGTCCACGTTGGGCAATAGGCTCGTTGATTGGTTTGCCAGCTGCGAGCAGGAATCGACATCCCTTCTCTGATGTCACTTCGATTTGAGTCTGTCCATTCGATCCATCAAGTAGTGCAATATGTGATTTGTTCACCTCCTTCTGATTGTCGGCAGGGCCAAACTTTCCAGAACCCTCAAACACATAGGCGAATGATGAGTGGCCAACTGGTATCTCTTCAATGAATGTTGCACCCGGTGCAATTTCCACGTCGAGTAGCAGGGGCGAGGTTACAACGCCTTCAACTGGTCCAGTCACCTTCTTGTAGCATCCAGCCAACACCTTTATCTTGTTTCCATTAGAGTCCTCGACGATGGGCACCTTGTCTGGCGAGATGTCTTGGTAGCGGGGCTCAACCATCTTGTCCTTGGCTGGCAGGTTGACCCAAATCTGGAAGCCATGCATCAAGCCCTCCTCCATCTTGGGCATCTCTGAGTGTATGATTCCACGTCCAGCCGTCATCCATTGTACACTGCCTGGCACCAGTATGCCATGATTTCCTTTATGATCTCTATGTTCCATTGATCCTGCCAACACGTATGTCACTGTTTCGAAGCCTCTATGAGGATGATCTGGGAATCCTGCCATATAATCATTCGAATCGTCACTCTCTATCTCATCCATCATTATAAAAGGATCCACTCTCTCCACTGGTCCACCAATAACTCTCTTCAAATTTACTCCATCTCCATCCGATGTATCTATTCCTTTTGCAACTCTGGATACTATTCTTGAAGTCATTCTTATATTATAATTTGTTGTATGTGTATATATATTTGTTTGTATGTTTGTATGTTTGTTTGATTGATTGTATTTGTTTGAAATGTGATGAATAAATGTTGATCCGATTATCACTAAATATATAGTTGTTTAAGATATATTTAGAATACCCTTCAATATCTTCCGGTGTCCTCTCGAAGTAAAACGCGTAAAGGGTATCCCTCTAGCATGCATGCTTTACTCTAGAGAGTTATAGAACTTGTTAAGATGCATCAACTCACACACAAACAGACGCCTTCTCTTTGCCATTCATCGATGCCACACACACATGAAGAAGTTTGCTTTGAGCTCCGGAATTGGAAAGAACCCCCCACACGACTAGACTACATTATGACTAGTGTGTAAACCCTGGGCATTTCCTAAAAAGGCAAGTAATTGTTTATTAGGATCATTCAGATGCTTGTCAACTACTTTCCTTCTTTACTTTGAAGATAGATACTTGAAACTATGTGTGTTTGTGTGTGTACATACATGTGTTAAGTGGTAGTTGAAGGCCCTAATTCAATGTCAATTCATACATTGGGTTACAAGTTGGTAGAGGTCCAACTAACCGATGACTACAGACTGTAGTCTCATGTCTAATCTACATATATATTATATTAAATAGAGAGATACATATATATTATTATTTATTTATTTATTTATTTAATTAATTATTTGATTGATTGAAGTGAAGTGAAGAGAAGAGTGGAAGAAGAAAGTGATGAAGTTATTGGCAAAGAGAAATAGAAAGAATGTACATCCTTTCACTGTTTTGGTGAAGGTTGATTCGATATCAAGTTTACAGGGAGAACCTATTACACCTGGTACTCAATTCGAGATAGCATGGAGACGTGGAGATCATAGTGGTGCATCACCTCTATTGTCTATAACCAATGGTGAACTACATCCAAACATCATCTTCAAGATACCATGTAACTTTAAGAAGGAGTCCGGTCACGATGACCTAGCCTCAAAGCGTCTAATAGTCTATTTGAAGAAGGTAATACTATGTACATTCATTCATTCAATCATTCAAAGACATCAATCTAATCAATCATTCAATCAATCAAATGTTAAACAGATAGAGAAGAAGAGAGCTGTAAAGATTGCAGTGTTGCAGATTGATCTTGCATTGATTGTTAATAAGGATGATAATACAAAGTCAAGACAGTACTCTTCGACAATGAAGGGTATTGATAATGATAAGTTCAATCCTTATATTGAGTTCTACGCATCGGCACAACCTGGTATAACCGATGGAGGAGGCAACTTAAGTGCATCTCAGAAGGAGTTGGAGTCGATGAGTAACTCGGGCGGTAGTCTCGAGCTGTCGAGCAACATATTGAGCTCAGACCGCAGGAACTCCGTGTCCACGGTGTCCAGCGATCAGATGTCCGACGTCAGCTTCTCAAACATTCAAGAGTCAAAGGATCCGCTGCATGACGACCCGTTCGAGTTCAACTTTGAGTCCGAGGCCCCGGCTTCCAACCACCTCACGCGAGAGGAGAAGAAGACGGACTTCATCTCGCCGCCATCCACCAGGTCCACTCACACCCAAGAGACCACTACAGGCAATGTACAAGTGCCTCCAAGCATTACTGTCTCGTCCATGTCGGCACCATTGCCCAGCCCACTTAGAGGCAACTCTGCTGAGAACCTACCGACATCCTCCAATCCCTTTGATGTGTCCCCTATCAATTCACCGATTCCGCCCAACTCCCCAATGCCAGAGCGACGCATGTCTACCGATGACCATGGCATGTCCAAGAAACAACAGAAGCAAGCCAAGAAGAAGGGTGGCGACAGGTTAATAACCAGCATTCACAAAGAGTATGTATATATTCATGGATTGCATTGGATCTGGACTGGAAGTATACTAACTTATTGATGTAGTCATGGATTCTTTTCCAGAAGGAGACATTCAATTGCTGCACCATCTCAAGATAAGAGTATGTATAACTTCATTCATTCCATCATCCTCGTCAGATGACTAATCTTATTCCACATCATTCAGAAGAGGAAAATGAGAACAGAACAATGTTGACTGATAGGCTTAACGAAGCAGACCTACCTCTCAACTCTGTCCTATTCTCCAGAACTGGTGATGGTAAGTGTGAATGATTGATGGATGAATCTGAGGTGCAACTTGATTGACTAACATGATGATCATTAATGTAGAACGTCTTAAATTCCTCAACGAGGAGATGATATTATATAAGAGACCAGAGTATTCCCAAGGCATTCCATTATCATCAATCATTGTATACAAGTGTCTGTTTGAATGGAAGGACTTCTCTCCACATAATCACATCTGTCTGGAGAACATACTAAAGTCATTCGATTACCTTGGATCGGTAAGTAACCACGCCAATGCCAACTCATACAATCAAACGACTAACCATCAATCAATCAATCAAATAATGAAGATGGAGAACATGGACAAAGAGACTTCATGCTATTGGCTATCAACATCTTATGGCTTGCATTACTTGTTGGACTGCTCGTACAACCTTCGTGCCAATGCCAAGAAGAGAGATGATGAGCGATCGCCTACGAGTGATTTGGCCACCAACACTGAGGCCCAGAACATCAAGTTGTTCATGAACAAGTTGCAGGCGAACCAAAAACAGTTCTGGCGTCTGCTGTGGAGGAAGATGCACGCCGAGTTGGACACTGTGCTCAACAAGATCGTCGAGGTTATCAGCGACAAGAACTTTGTGCAGACCGATCTCTACCTGAACTACCTTCGCGGCACGCTTGACTTCCTCGAGAAGCGTGTGCCATTCTCCTCGCTCTGGCCCAACATCTTCAAACAGATCTTCTACTACACCTCTGGCTTCTTCTGCAACCTCTTCCTCATGGACACTGTTCATTCCAACTCCACCTGCGCAATCAATCTCAAACTATTGCTATCCTCCCTCGCACAATGGATCCAAGAGAACAAGAAGCAGAACTACTTCTATTACTTCAAGTAAGTCCTACGCATCACTCATTCAATCCAACATGTTATACTAATACTCCCTCCCTTCCAATCAAAAAGGATTGAGATGTCTGTGATCAATCAATTGTTGGACGTGATGATTGTGGATAAGAACTCGTTGAAGGAGGAGGCTGTGAGGAAGGAGGTGTGTCCATCACTGCGGTTGAATCAGTTGGCCATACTGTTGGCAACATTCAATTCGTTGTCTTGCCAAGAAGAAGTCGATCCAGATGTAATCAAGTTCCTGCAAGACAAGGGCATAAAGAATCAGGAGGAACAAGACTCGAGCATCAACACCGACATCATGTTTGATCTGCCAGACAATCCCGAGCCCAGCAAGAAGTTCTTTGAGGCCAAGATCCCGCAGGCGTCCGTCTCCAACAAGCGATTCAAGTTCATCTTTAAGCCAACAACTGTATATTGATTGAATGGAAGGATGATGGATGATAGTCCATGTGTGTATATAAAGGATGATGGGAGACTCGATGCTCTCACATTGTATATATGTATCCCAATGGATTGTCTTTAATCAAAGGGAGTAATGATAGGGGATAGGGGATGGAAAGGGAGGGTTGGGATTGTCGTGTCGTCGGACGAACATTACTGCATGCATCGGGCATGGTTGGTGAGGTGAATGAATGGAGGAGAATGAATGAATGGATGATCGAACGATCGGTCGGTCGATGGATGAATGTGATGTGATGCTACTACATGGTGTTTAGCAGTATTGCTTCTCGATTCCGAGGTAGTCCAAGTGCTCTGGGATGCTCAGGGCAACGATGGCGTGGTCAGAGCAGTGAGGGTCCTCACCAGAGCCATTGCAGATAACGTACTCAGTGTGGTTGGAGGGCGACTTGATCCAGACCTCGGTGGGCAGGTGATGGAAGCCCATCTCCTTGGTTGGCAGATGTGGCACGATGTCGTGGTAGTTGACCACACGCCAGATTGATTGTAGGGCAGTAGACTCAAAGTACTCGTTAAAGGCTGGGTTGCCGACTCTGGGCGAGCCGTATGTGTACATCTCGAGTGGCAAGCTGATAATGCTTGGGTAGACATCGGCCACGGCCAAGATGGCGAGGGCGCCACCAAGGGAGTGTCCAGTGGCCACGAATCTAGTGCAGTGTGGACACTTTTGTTGAGCGAGGATCAGACCCTCGTGAGTGGCCTTCTGGACATGATTGTAGGCGGCCAAGAATCCACGATGGACCATTGCAGATGGGTCAGCTGGGTATGGTGACACCTGTGGGAAGTTAAGATTGGTGATCCAGTTTCTCAAGTCTGGGCCTTGAGTTCCTCTGAATGCCATCACAACTGTGTTTGATCAATCAATCAAATGCAATGGAGATGGAAGATGGAATGATGGGAAGGATGGATGTGAGTGATTGGTCTTTGGATGGACGAGTGATTGATTAATCACTCAGGCAGGCAGTCACGGGATATTACTTGTGTTATCAGTTATTCCAATGTATCCGAAGGTGTTTGAGAATACATGATCGAATGTGGATACAATCTCTAGACCTCCAGCTGGTGTGTACTGTGTGTTGCAATAGGCACAAGTCCAATTGGACACCTCCTTCAATGGGCAGTATGCAGAGTATGAATACTTTAAAAAGAGATGGAAGATGTAAGGTAGGTAATGTGTTAGCCAAGTGTAAAGTTGAAGTTGATCACAATGATGATAGTGAATCAGTGGAATCATGATCAATGTACCATCAATAACTCAAAGGCAGATGTTAGAGAGAAGGGTGGGTTCACTGGAACAGCTTGAACTTGGTAGTTGGGCATGACAACACCACATGTCAACAACAATACAAAGGTGAGGCCAAGTGTAATTGCTTGGTAGTTGTTTGATGACATCTTATTATATTATATTATATTATGTAGTAATAATAGTTGTAAGTAGTAGTAGGTAGACTGATGATTCATTGATCAAAGTGATCATTTTGAGTTAGTTGGTCGAGGACCTGTCGAGGTATCTTTGTTTGTTTAGAGAAGGAAAACAGAGGGAACCGTCAAATAATGGCCCCAAATCAAACAAAGAGGCTCTGTTTTAGATCACTAAAACGACTTTGGTAACGAAATTTCAATATTTGCTTCTGATCATATGGTGGGCCAACAGAAGGCCGAACACCCTTTGCACACAAAACCCCACTCACACCTTTCAAAACAACAAGTCTGACTCTTCCAACTCAAGTTCAAGTTCACACGCAACCACACTCTTCATTCAAACACACACACAACACACTAACAATCGATTATTATCTGCAGATAATATGTTGTTGTTGTACATGTGTGTGTATGTGTGTATTGGATGAGCTGGATACAATACACAATACATATATATATAAAAGCACATATGCCATATTAGTAGTTGAACCGTCTAAATCGAGGTGGATGTATGAGTATGTCTCACTACTCATCATCATACACACTCCTATCTCAATATTATAACAGAACTTATATACAATACACACTCACACACATACAATGGCAATGACACATGACATGGCATTCATGTGAAGAAGAATGGATATAGGACATGGTGGGTTGGTGGATGGATGGGAGTGAGAAGTGGTAGTGGTAGTGGTTGAGATGAAGGATGAAGGATGACGGATGACGGATTAATGCCAACTCACAAGCAAGCTAGGTAGGTAGCTAGCTGGCATGCAAGGGTATAGAGTATACGACCATACTACCATTGAATGAGTGAATGTGGTTCCAACATGACATGACATGTCATCGTAAATGCAAGTGCAAGTCCTTCTTAGTATCCATTCTATTATAAAAGACAGGACTTGTCTTTCAATTCATTCACTCAAACAACAACTTACTTGTTAACTAAATTAATATATAATTAGCTTAGTATCAGTATCCCTTTCATTACACCTCTTATATTATCATCAACAACACCAACATTACCATCACTCCAACAACAATGAAGCTTAACTTCATCATTCTGCTCTCTCTTTTGAGCATTGCGTCAGTGTACGCTTTTGACAAGGATTGTCACGTCTACAGTATGTATCAAAACAAATGGCTGGCACTACATGCCTTATCCTTGGTCTTGGACTTGTCTAACATCACTCATTCAATCAAATAACAAATAGATGCCAAGGAGGCCTTGCTTGACCAATACGGACCAACTTTGGGAGGAAATGCCTTGACCTTCAACAATGCCATCTCTGCTGGACACAACAAGTTTGACTTCTTGGGTCACCGTGCCGTCTGCATGAACAACAACGAGAAGATTACCTGCTCTGGAACACTTGTCCCAACTACCGGATCCGACCCATACTTTGAGCTCCGTCTCGCTGCCTACAGAGCCGACGGATCATTCGAGCCAAAGAAGGAGTTGAAGCCAGAGGCCTACGTCCCAGCCGGCCCAATCGACACCTCCAAGTTCCAGTACTACCGCATCGACCCAGCCGTCTCCAAGATTGAGGGTCGCGGTGCCGCCGAGGGAATGACCATCAAGTTGTCCGAGTACATGTCCATGCCACTCCAGGCTGGTTTGGGTGCCAACGGAAAGAACATTAACGACGGTGTCTCTGGATGGATGGAGTACACCATCATCGACAAGGACGGCAACCAGGTTGGTTCAGGAGTCGTTGACATCAACATTGACCTTTGCTGCGCTGACTGCATGTCCCAGACCTACAAGATGACCGCCGCTCCAGGCTACCAGGGAGGCCAATCGCTCTACATCACCTCCGACGACATGACACCATTCAGCGGAAACAACAAGTGGGACTTCATCAACGACTCTGGCAAGCTCCAGGTCCAGCAGAACGGTGACATCCGTCTCACTGGTGACCTCACCCCAGTCGGCCAAACCACCCCAAGAATGTCCTGTGACCTCACCTACTTACCCAACAACGACTACTTCCGTTCAATGAAGATGGAGTTGGACCCAAGCATCTACTTCCCAAAGGGACCACTCGACTCATCGCTCTGGACCCTCTACGATGTCGACACCACCAAGTCCACATGCAACGTCAACGGTAACCGTGTCAACATCGTCTCTGACTTCGCCATGCCACTGCAGATGGGCATTGGAGCCAACGGCAAGAACAGCAACAACGGTCTCTCCTCATGGTTGAACTACACTGTCACCCGTGACGACACCACCAAGTACACCCCAAGCAACGTCCTCGACATCAACGTCGACTTGACCTGTTTGTCCAGCCCAGCCGTCTCAGCCCCAACCACCTCTGGCTCATCCACCACTGCCTCAGCCACCACCGCCTCGGTCACCACCGCTTCAGCCTCAACCACCGCCTCAGCCTCCACAGCCTCAATCACCTCTGGCTCTGCCTCGACCACCGCCTCAGTCACCGGCGTTGCTGTCACCACCGGCACCACTGCCTCAGTCACCACCGGCTCCACCACCGCCTCAGCCACCACCGCCTCGGCTTCCACCACTGCCGCTGCCACCTCTGCCTCAGTCACCACCACTGGCGCAACCTCAGCTGGTTTGTTATCAATCTACCTTCCATCTACCTCCCATCCTTCCTTTGATACCTTAATCCATCCTTCTATCGATACTTCGATTGGTAAGTCATGCCTACCTGGCATCAATATGCTAACCTCTCTTTGCCCTTTACCTTTAATCATTTATAGCCGGAGGTACGCTCCCACCAAGATCCTCAACCACTGGAGTCTCTGGTCAAGGTACCACCACCAACGATGCCAGTAAGTTGTTCTTTTATCACTCTCACTTGACAACCTCTAACCCATCAATCAATCACTCTCAGACACTGCTCAAGTCAGCAAGATCATCGTTGCCGTCCTCACCTTCTTGGTCTTGGCTTTCGTTCAATAAGCGACCAACTAGTGTCTGATGAATCACCATCAAGATGTGCTCCCAAGGTGATCACAATAAACACATACCCAACTATTTATTTATTTATTAATCCAAGCAATCAGTCTTGTGTATTTATATATATATTAATGTTTATTATTATCTTGTTGTAAGATGGGATAGCGTTGTATGGCCTTAACGATTGACATAGTTTCCTGATCCCATTTGGTTGAGGTTTGGCGATGATGACCATGGAGTGACATTCTCACCTCCAAGGTCGGGATAGTCTTCAACCTTGACACGTGTGATCTTTTGGTAGTAGGTTGGGAAGTTGGCAAAGTCCACGCCAGAGAGCAATGTGATTCCAGTCGTTGATGTTCCAACATATACTGTCACCTTACAACCAATGTTGTTGTTGTCTGTGAACTTGGCGATTCTGTTGGCCCAGCCCACTGCGGCCAGGTCGTGTGTCTTGAGCGGCAGCTCAAGTCTCAACAGATTGCCACTGACATCGGAGAAATAGGCTGTGTTACACTTGGCGTAACCAACAGACACCTTGATCTGTGCGGCTGTGGCAGAGTGTCCAGAGTTAAAGTTGTAGGAGTTGTAGTTCTTGTTCCAGTTGGGGTCGGGTGATTGCACCTGGCAGAAACAGAACCAAGAGCACTGCATTGATTGGAAGGCTGTTGCGGGCACAAGGTTGTTGGTGCCATACGGTACGGTCTGTGGCGTGCCTCCAAAGCTCAGGCTGGGGAAGAACTGGGCACCGCGACACTTGACTGTTTTGTACAAGAAAGTGCCAGTGACCATGGGCAGGTTGCCAATGTAAAAGTCAACCTTGCCGTTTACCGTCGTTGGTGTGATGGGCGATGTGATACAGATGATCTTGGTGGTGCTGATCCATGTGAGTGCTTGGCATGGCTGGCCATCGACCTTAATTGTAGAGTTGGCCGCCAGGGCGGGAGTCGAGGGGAAGTTGGATCCGATGAGGATCAGTTCCGCGCCACCCAGCTGGGAAAGTGATTTGTCGAGATAGCCCAGTGATGGATTGGCGTAGGTGATTTCAAAGTATGGATACAGGGTCAGTCCGTTCCAGACTGCCGTGATCATGGCTCTTCCAATACCAGCGGGAATTGTGCAGGCACTCGCTGTGCATACCAGGGCGACTCCATTGAGCTTGAAGACTGGCTGAGGGAAGTAGTATGGATACTGCTTGGTGATGGCGATGGAGCCTCCACCAGTGGGGATGCCTGAGATGCCTGTGAACATGGACTTGAGAATGACCTCAACTTGAGATGTGTTGGAAGTGGCCAACTCAACAATCGCTCCAGCTAGGTTGGGATAGAGTGTGAGAGGAGTGGTAATCAATGTATCGTCGGACAATCCTACGGCCAATGTGTTGGGGGCTTGGAACGACCTGATCTTATCGTTCCAGCCGAGGTTGGTGAGGTAGATATTGTTCCATCTTCCCATTGGTATATTGATCGCACTGCCCTTGAGTGTTGGCGCATCCCAGAATGTGACTGTTGGCACCAGTGTGTTGAGCATGGGAACCTTGATCGCAACGGTTGTGGCGGTTGTGACTGCGATCTTGAACACCTTGACGGCGACGGTCGCTGTGTAGCCAGTTGGTGGTACAGTTCTGAGCGTGAAGTCGGTGGGGACGTTGTAGGTAAACACACTCTGGCCGGTGATTGTGAATGTGTTTACGGCACCAGCAACTCCGACCAAGTCGAGAATCATCTTGGAAGAGTTGAGTGCAACGACATTGACCTCATTGGTATCTTTGACTCCGTTGGCATTGGTGTCGTTGAAGATGTCGATGGACAAACGGTTCTTGTACTGCACGGTGAAGTAGTATGGGGAAACTGTTGTTGGCAGTGCCTCACATGGCTGGGCGACGGTGAGTGAGGTCATAGTGCAACCCTGAGTGGTGTCGCACAGCTTGTACCACTGAAGGTTGAACTGGCCCCATTGGAAGTTAAATGCGCGTCCATTGACCAGGACAGATCCAAGACATCCAAATGTGTTCTTGAGGACAAGGCCAGCGTTGACATTGGCAGCAGTGAATCCGTTGGCTGCGTTGAGTGTGACTGGTATGTCTACTGGTCTGATGTGGGTTGCGGCTGGCTGTGGCTGCACATTGAACGTGCCAGCAACGACATCCATGAAGGTGAACTTACCAGTCGTGTCGGTCACAGCTGTCAAGGTGCCTGGCAACAACTTGACGGTGATGCCCGCCATGATGGCCTCTGCTGGGTCCTTGAAGTTGTTGAAGTTTGTGTCGAGGTAGACGTAGCCGCTGAGCGAAGTGCGTGCGTAGTTGAGTGTGTAGTACGAGTACATTGTGAGTCCGCGCCAAACTACGACGAATTGGATGGCACCATATCCGGCTGGGATGGTACACGATGTCATCAAGGTGGCAGCGTTGTATGTGCAGGTGACTAAGGCGTTGTTGGACTTGAACTGAGGTTGCTCAAAGAGGTATGAGTGGCGGAAGGTGATGACCTGGCCCAAGTTGGACAGTGGAGTGGCGCTGTAGGCCTTGACCATGTCTATGTCGGCAATATCCACACGGACACTCACTGCTGGAGCTGGCATATTGATCACAACTGGTGCGCCGTTGGTGTTGGCCACGTTAGTGTAGGTGCCATTCACTTGGATAGCCACGCGACAACGTGTGCAGGGGAGGAAGGACTGGACACGGTTGAGCCAGCCGACGTTTGTGAGCATGGACGAGTCGAAGATGCCGACGGGCAGAGTGAGGGATGCTCCAACACGGTTGGGCTTGTCATAGAAGGTGACTGGCGACAACAGTGTGTTGTTCCAAATGTAGAAGGAGAGGTTGTCTGCGATCGATTGACTGACGGTGGTGAATGTGTAGGACATGCTATTCTTCATCGAGACGAATAGGGTTGAGGCCAGTGGTGTGACGGTGATGTCAGCTTTGCCCAGTGGAACGGTAAAAGTCATCCAATCGCCTGGGACAGCCGAGACCAATGTCCTGGAAACAACACCATATCCTGCCACCTGAGTCTTGACAGTGATTGACACTGATCCAGCAGCCATACCCGTGTCCAATATATCATGTATACCATTGACATTGACATCATTGAACAGGTCGAATCTGAGTTGTTGCTCTGAGTTTGATTGAGTGTGTGGGGTAAGTGTTAGTTTATGGGATTGGATGGAATGATCCCAGGAGTACTTACTGTAGAAGATTGTAATGATTGTTCCATTGATTTGGTATCCACAATCTTGTATCATTGTGATTTGTGATGGGGCAAGGCATGGAGTGACGGTGTTGCACCAACCATACTTGGTGAGGTCGAAGCTGCCGTATTGGAGGTTGAGCACGTAGCCTGTGTTGGAGGTCATTCTTGCATCACATCCATACTGATTCTTGATCAATGTTGAGAAGGTGGCAGTGTATGTACCAGATACAACAACAAAGTTGTATGAAGTAATTGGAGCGAAATGGGTGGCTGGGGTGGTGATGCTGACCGAGTAGTTGCCTGGCGCCAAGAACTGGAACTCAAAGATGCCAGTGGATGTTGTCACAACCGACTTGAGGACGGTGCCAGCTGAGTTCTTCAGGCTGACTGTTGCGCCAACAAGCAGGGTATCACCGGCATTGTAAGTAGCACTCTGATCCAAATCAATGTACACTGTTCCAGAGATCGCGGAGTCTATTTGATTGATTGAGTGTGAGTTAGTGTTTGGAATGATTCCAGGAGAGTGTTAGAATACATACCAACAAAGTAGGCATTGGATGGCTGTGATCCAATGACGACCTTGATGTAGTCAACGTTGCTGGCGGGGAGGTCTGGACAAATTATCGTGGTCTGATCGATAAAGTATGTGGTGGGACAACGTCCAACTTCGACCTTGTTCGAGTCGAGCAATGATACGTATGTTGTGGCACTGTTGATCGTTAGTCCATTGGGCGCGAACTCAGTTCCGCGGATAGTGACACCACTGCTAGCGATACTGATCGACTGAATGGTTGGCGTGCGGTATGATATCACCACTGGAGTGTTGATGACCTGTTGGAATACTGATGTCGTGAGCTGTCCATTGCGGCCCACACCAGGTGGCACTGTACACTCGAGGAACGTGACGAATGGCACACACTGGATGTCGAATGTTGCGTTCAAACGTACATAGTCGATGGCGCTGGGCGAGATGGGCCATGAACCTCCATTGAGTTGGATGACGCCACCAGTTGTAGGCAGTGTGATGTTGGCTGTGTTGAGGAATGGCGTAGAGTGCTGGAATGCGGAGAAGGGCTCGCCAGCAAGGCCGGCGATATTCACCGACACAGTGCCAGGGTGTACGCCAAATGGTATCTTGGCCATGATGCTTGTGGGCGTGGACTGGGCCACAATAACATCACATGACTTTTCATTGATTGTGAGCTGAGTGAGGCTGGCTGCATCGTTGCCAAAGTTGAGACCGGTGACATTGAGGAGGAGACCACCCTGGCTCGCAATGGGACTGATCGAGGTGATGCTGGCGGGTGCGGTGAGGTAGCGATCGGTGAAGAGGTGCTGCACACCGAGTCGTGATGACTGGCCTGCGACGGTGACCTTGACAAAGTGGAAGGCGCCGACCGCTGGTGGGGCCTGGCATCGGATCTCTTCGTGCGAGATGAGTTGGAGTGGCACACAAGGACGGTCATTGTCGATCGTCACCGTGACATTGGCCACGTCCACTCCAAAGTTGCTGCCGAGCAATGTGATCATTGCGCCTGATGTGCTGACCAGAGCGCCTGGCATTATTTGTCCGAGAACAGGGCGGTTGTATGAGTAGTAGAAACCGGTGGCTTCCTTGCCTCTGGCCGATGTGAGTATGTTGACGGGGTGATCGCGGCCTGCGCCAGGGGGCACAACACAGTCGAGTTCGTTTGGTGAGACTAGGGTGGTGGTAGTGCAGGGCACGTCGCCAATGAGCACGGCCATGCCTCCGGTGAAGCGGTAGCCAGTGACGACGAGGGTGTCGCCACCCTGGGTGGTACCAGCCGTGGCCGATACATTGGCAACCACGCCAGATTGTTGTGGGCACAAGCTGTTGAGCACGGCATTGTCGGGGACGAACGAGTCAGAGGCGATCATGCGGATATCACAAAGTAGGCCATTGATTGTGGCGATGGCCAGACCATCGACGCCAGCCATCACAGGTCCGTCATAGGTGGACGGGCGCGCATAGTAATAGAGCGAGAGGTCGCCCATGAGCAGGGTCTGTGCAGGGGCGGTGTTGATGACAATGCGCTCAAGTGTGAGGGTGGCGGTGACTATGGACATTGGCGAGCACAACTCAATGTGAGTGCTAGAGTAGCACAGTGCCATGGGGTAGCTGCCATCGTGGCCCAATGTGAGTGTGATCTCGTCCAAGAACTTGATCTCCTGGTTGCTGGTCTTGAGTGCTTGGTCCCAGAGAAGGACACGTGCGGCTTGATTGACGTGGTTGAATGTTGCCCACTTGGCCATAGCCTGGTCCAGAACACCAATCTGGCGGTCTGACAATGCGGCAACGGCCTCGCCCTCAAAGGTAACTGGATAGTCAATGAGGAATTGTACGGCTGTGGGGAATGTACGTTGGTTGCCAGGACGAGGAGGTCCTGGTGCGGGTGCTGGAGCTGGGGCTGGGGCTGGGGCAGGGCCAGCACCGAGTCTCGCGGCCAACTTGAGGAAGTGGACGAATGGCATACCACCGCCGCCTCCAAAGATGGCAGCGGCACGCTTCCTGTCGACGACGTTGGGGGGTGGAGGAACAAAGACACCCTCGTCGACCATGATCTTGAGGTTCTGCGCAGAGATGGGCACACCCATCTTGTTCATGAAGAAGTCTGGGATGGAGTGTATGTTCTCGAGCGGGTGCAGCTTCAGGAAGGCCGAGAACACAGCGTCCCACGAGAAGACCGAGGCCGGGTCGGTGACACGCAGCTCGTTCATCAGCTCCCAAACGACCTTGGCCTGTGTGTAGAACGGGTCGGCGCCGACGTACGAGTTCAAGTCGCCCGCGATGTCATTTCCAAAGTCGAAGCACACTTGCAGGCCTGCGGTCATGGCCATCTCGTCGACGTTGATCTTCTTGGCCAGCGCCAGGACAATCGCGTGCTTCCAGGTGGGCACACCGACGAACTTTTCAGCGCCAATCACGTCGATCAGGATGTTGTAGGTGATCTCGTCGAGGCAGTCCACGGTGGTGGCCATGATCTTGTGGTCGGGTACCTGGGCGTATGGGTTGTTGACGTGCAACGGGTCGATCACGACCGGGTAGAGCGTGGGAAGGACCACGCCGCCCAGGTGCGGGGTGATGGCCGTGCGCAGTTTGAACACATGGCGGATGCACAAGAACGTGGGGATGACAAAGACGTCATAGTCGCGCTGTCCAATGACCTCGGGGTTGGGAGGGGCACGGACGTTGGGGAACACGGGTGGCGCGGGCGCGCCGGTGGCGGTGAGATGGTTGCTCAGGGCGACAGCGGGGACACACGGCTGGTTGATGTCGTTCTGCAGATCGACCAGCGTGCAGATGGTGGCAACAGCCGGATCGTGTGCGATGTAGAACACGGCGCACACATCATGCGCGCGGATGTCCAGCAGCGGACTGACGTTGCCATTTGGCGACGACTCGAAGCCCACCGTGACGATCGTCTCCACATCGTACTCGTTGTAAGTTCGCGGGTTGACCAACTGGTGCGCGGCAGCCCTATTGAGTGCTTGCTGGTTCGGGCCCGCGTTAACGGCGGGCATTATCTGCAGCTGATTGAGCACCTGTGCGGATTGCACGATGTTGGGGTTGATGGGGGTGAAGGTGGTCACAGTGTCGACGTGCGTTCCACCGCTGGGATTGATCGTGGTCGCGCCGGCGGTGAATGTCTTGGTCCTGGGGATTGTTCTGATGACCATGGTGTTCTGTGGACCGACCGTGCGCAGCGAATTCATGTTGTCCACCTGGTACAGCGTGTTGACGGCCACGTTCTGGGTGTAGGCGGGCAGGCGCTTGAGTGTGTCTTCCTGGGCGTTGACCGTGTCCCAGATGCTGTCCTTGATCTCAAAGTAGATGGGGTTGGCCCAGGCTTCGGTGGGCGGGATGGTGAATTGGATTGGCATTTGGATTGGCGAAGCGTAGACGACGTAGCCTTCGTTCTCTTGTGGACGCTCGTTGGCAACGAGAGGCGACAAATAGTTTGGATAGCCGGCATTATTCAAACTCTTGACCTTGGATGAGAATTGTACCCGGGTAGGAGTGACAAGGTCAAACACAGACAAGTAAGTCATGAAGCCACCATCGGCAGCCATCCAGTCTTGGTTCTTGTGAAGGTTAAAGCCCTGTTTGGAGAGTTTGGAGTTAGTAATTGATTGATTGAATGATGAGTGATTGGAATAGTTCCAGTGATTGATTGAGTGTTTGAGTGAGTTGTGAGTGATTATTGAGTGACTGGAATTATTCCAGAGTGATTGTACGAGTGATTGAGTGTGAGAATGAGAGAGACTTACGTATGTTGAGTATCCATGAACGAAACGATTGAATTGGTAGACGAGACCAGCGTGTTGGAAACAGAGTGCTCCACCACCACGCTTACCTTGGCCAGTGTGACGGTTTAGATCACCAACACAGAACATGTTGTCGTTGGCACCAGCGTTAGTGGTCTTGGCAAGGAGACTGTAAGCCATCTTGGAATGGTCGTTCTTGTGCGGGAAGAATGCCTCCATGTCCTCACCAGCCATGTTGAAGACGAGGTTGCGAGGGATACGAACAACCTCCACATTGGCAATGCTTGGCACCGAGTCCAACTTGGTCTCCTTGGACGTCCAGGTCTGGACAAACATGCTCTGGCCGTAGTGATTGGTGATCACCTGCCAAATGTCAATGCCCTCGTAGGTGTTGACCTTGTTGGGGTTGTCCACGACGAATTGATCGACGGCCAAGATTTGAGGATGGCCGGCCACTGTCACCTGTACCTGGCGACCGGCAACATAAGTTGGCGGAGTCTTCATATTAGTCTTCATGAAGTAGTTTGCATTCATTCCATTGATAGTGAATTGTGGACCAACCCAGTAACAGAAGTTCAACAAGATATTGCTCGAAGCCTTTTGAACGAGGCATGCCTGTTGTGTGTGGAGGGAGTTTGAGTTAGCAAACTGGTTTCGAGTTTGCTCATCAATCAATCGAAATACCTACAGCAGCGAGGGCCTTCATAGCACCATCATTGTTGATGTTGACCAGATTGTCCAGGTTGGGGTAGTTGCCCCAGTTGAAGCCTCCAACGGGAGGTGGTGGGTGGACTGGCAGGTTGTCGAGGGGATAGAAGAAGACATGATTGCGCAGTGCGTAGAGGGCCACACGGTCAAGTCCAGTCGGTGCAAACTTATAACAGAAGAAGTGTTGGTTGTTGTTGTTGGAGCCTTGTACCGTGAAGTCATAGACGTCGCCGACGAGCTCACGTGGGAACTGCGGGTTGGAGTGGATCACGTGGATGCCCGTGCCATCATGCTCCCACATGAAGAAGCCCTTGGCGTGGCCATAGCCGCCCTTGCTGCCCTTGCTACCTCTGATGTCTGGCTGATCATTGTAGAATAGGTAGTAGTATCCATACAGGTGCTGCTCGAATGTCGCGTGGAGGTGGTTGGTCGCCAGGACAATGTCGTGGTGCAGCGCGAACTCCTGGCTGTTGGAGTCGTAGTACAGGAAGTGCTCGGACTTCCTGATCTTGTATGAGAACCACCAGGGAACGGGCGCGCGGTCGTTTGGATAGCCCAGACACTCGAGTCCGTGCAGGTTGAAGTTGACGACGTCCTGCGAGGTACTCGCTCCGCGGGTGACGACCACCGGCGCAGCGTTGTTGGTGACTGGCGATACGGGCTTGGTGCACTGGATTTCCGTGTTGATGATGGCAGTGATGGGACAGTTGAGGCCACCAATGGTCACGGTGACAGCGGCAGCGTTCACGCCAAAGCCTGTTCCAGTGACCTTGAGGGTTACGGGTCCGGGGTTCAGCTTGTCGCCGTGCTTGGGTTCGATGTCGGTGACCGACACACCAGTGTAGGTGAATGGGAACTTGTTAGACTTGACACCATTGCACTCAACCTGGATCGTGGTGGCGCCCGCTGGGAATGCGGGCAAGTCACACGTGATCAGTATGTTGGACACAAAGGTGGGAGCGCCACACAGCACGCCCGTGTCGCCAACGTACACTACGACAGGGGCCATGAAGTTGAGACCATCGATGTCGATGTTGGCACCGCCATTGGTCACACTGCTGGGCATGCTCAGACCGGTGATCGATGGTAGGACATAGTTGTAGGGAGTGGGGCTGTTGTAGCGTTGGCCATTAACAATGAAGCTGACTTGGCGTGGACCAGATGTCGAGCCGTCTGTGGCGGTGTATGGTGGGGTCTTGCATTGGACCTGGTAGTTGCCAAGGTAGACTACTGGCAACACACCCTGTTGCACACACAACAAGTCGCCAATCAATATAGTTGGTGGGTACAATGGGTCTACGATCGTAACGTCCACAATACCATCTCCAATGGACCATCCATGTGTTTGAGTGAGTGTGATTGTTGGTGCTACAATGTGTGATTGAATGAGCGGATTAGTAAATGGCCGGGGTTTGGTCTCTGATCGTGATCACTTACTTTTGTATTGGAAGGTCTTGTCGTTGTTGGAATTGATCGTGCCAGCACTGGCTGTGACGGCGAATGGGTTGGTGATGTCGAGGGCTGCAGCGGGCTCCTTGACGTCGAGCTCGATGGTAGCATCATCGATCACATCGATCTGGGCCAAGTTATAGACTTCGGCGCCAATAGTGAGCTTATCAACCTTGGTCAAGTACTGACCCTTGATTACCACCTTAGTCGTGCCCTTGTTAAGTCCAACTGGAGGTGTGATCGATACCAAAACGGGGTCTGTTAATTGGAATGATTCCAGTTATTGAGTATTAGTATGAGGGGTGGGGCGATCAGAGTTGAGTCAACATACTAACAATAGTGATGGCTAGCTTGGTGGATGGCTTGCCATCGATCATGGAATAGATGAGTAGTTGCTCGGATGATCCGAGAATGGGGATAGTGGGGAGTTGGCAACGAACTTTGCCACTGAGATCGAATGAGTCCATTGTGATGTCAAACAACTCAACAGATGTGCATGCTGCAGAGAATGCGGGATCACGTCCTGGAACAGTAGCCACCATCACAGACTGAGTGTGCTTGAGGAATTGGCCATCAAGTTCGACCACGCCACCATTAATCACTGTGCTAGGATTAGCAGACTCAACAGTTGGCTCTACATTATTATTAATATGAGATTGTTAGTATGATTGATGGGAATGATTCCAAGTGTGATTGATTGAGTATATGAGTGCATGAGTGATTGTTTGAATGATCAAATGTGTGATTAATTGTTGGGAATGAATCCAAGTGTGATTGATTGAGTGATCGAATGATAGAGTGATTGATTGGAATGATTCCAGCCATCATTTGTTTGGGTGAGTGATTGACATACGATAGTAGAAGAACTCCTTGGCGGTCGAGAGAGCAGAGTATGCATCTTGGTTGCTGAGCTTGAGATTGATGATGCACTTGTCGGTGAGATCGATTGAGTTGAATTTGATGCTTTGAGGCAGCTCGAAACTGATGATCGTGTCAGAGATCTGGTTGATCTTGGGTGGTGGGACAGTGACTGTGCCAACAGTGATGGCGACAACGGATCCTAGAATGAAGTTGGTGCCCTTGAGCTGGATGATGGAGCCACCAGCCATCACTCCAAGGTTGGGTTCTATCGCGTCGAGTGTTGGAACGACCAGACTGAACTGGCTGCTCGATGGCACCTTGATGCCATTGGGATACTCCAACTCCAAATCCACAGCAGTAATGGAGTTTGTTGTAATTAATTTTGGCGCGACACAGTCGAGCACGTCGTTGGTGACCTGAGGTGTGCACACACAGTTACCAACACCAATCATTCTAACAATGGGCAATGGATCATTAGCATTATTCTTCACTGGCAATGTCAATGTAAACTTGGCTCCAACACTAGCATATCCAAACTTTTGATTGAAGTCAAAGGTTGGGACTAATATGAGGGGAGTGGGGTGGAATCATTCCATGTTAGTCAGTCATGTGATAATGATTGATTGAGTGAATGAATCATACTTTGGTAGAAGTATGAGATGTAGTTCTCGGATATTTGTCCGTCGATGAATAGGATGAGTCTTTCACCAGCCGGGTTAACTGGACCGACGCATGTTGGTGTGATACACTTGAGTGATGTGGCAGTCGATGCTCCAGGTATGATGGTACATGTCTGAGTTCCAATCTGAACCACGAATCTATTTGGATCACTTGTCAACATGAAATCACCCTGTATCTCAATCTCAGTTCCACCCTGAGCCCATCCAAAGTTTGGAGTCACAGAGTTAATCTTGGGCACTAATGTGATGATATGAGGATGAATTAGTGAGTGAGTGATTGGAATGATTCCAGTGATGATATGATCACTTACCAGTGTAGGTGTATGTTTTGGTCGTGGCATAATGTTGATTGTTGACTGTGAAACTGATTGGCAATACACCTTTGACTGAAGCATCCATTGCCATGTATTGTGGAACTGTGCATTGGAAGCCGACGTTACCAGTAAGGTCTGCTGGCAACACAGTTGTAATAGGACATTGTTGTGTGCCAATGAATACAGTTGGTGGATACAATGGATTCACCATCTGGACGCCCACCTGATATCCACCAATGGACCATCCCATTCCCAATGGTATAGATATTGTTGGTTCTGGAGGTAGTGGGGTGGGAGTGTTAGTACAAGCACGATCAATCAATCAAACAATGATAGGTCAAACATACCAACATATTGGAATGTCTTGTCGGCGTTGGATCGGTAGCTGTGAGCTGTGACTGAGACTGCGAGTGGTTGGGTGGGTCCAGCTTGTGGACGTGCCAAGAGTGTGATGGTGCTAAAGAGGCCAATTTGGAATTGTGTGTTGTCGTAGAAGTCAAAGCCAATGCTGACGCCAGTGGCAGTGTGTAGACTGAGACCCTTGATTTGGAGAGTTGTGGTGCCCTGGGTCAGTCCCAATGATGGAGTGACCTCGGTGATGATGGGCTCGGTGTACATGAACTTGAAGTTGCCATTGGGTGGATACTCGGGCTGGCCGTTGACCACGACGGTCATCGGGCTCACCGAGAATGACTGGTTCCGGCAAAGGTTGAGGGGCGGTACAC